>NC_083770.1:27802998-27917998 GCF_963514075.1 Conger conger
GGAAACTCCGCTCATCCGTTAGGAACAGTGCTCGTTTACTCTAAGAATGCAGTGGGAAATTGGGGAGAATGCTCTGGTTCCAGGAAGTGCAGAGCAGGGACCATTGAATCACGGCACTCCACGACCAAGACCTGCTGCTTTCCCACCCTCCCTTTGCCTGCAGCAGCACTAATTGTTCAGTTAATTACCTGGGAGAAAAGAAAACCAGGGCTGGATTTGGATTGGAGGAGATTATCCCTGCGGTAGAGGACCAGCCCCAAGCCCCTGGCACATCCCTGTGCACACAGTGTGTCATGATGCCAGCATGTGGCTCAGGGCTGAGGTATTCACAACAAGAGGGGCCAAGAACTCTATGTCTCCGGCACCAGCACCCGAATCCAATGTTTCTTCTCTAAATGGCAAAGGCTTTTCTTTCCTAGTCCTTTCTTCCCCAAGGGCCAGGCTGAGCAGCACTATGGCCAAATGTTTTTCTTTGTCACGGGAAATTCACTGCCACCACATATGGCCATTCTTTGACGGGGTACCGATTCATCAACGAAACGACCATATTTACAACGGCTCCCCATTAACCATTATGAGTTATGAGTACATGCCATTACTGCCGGACCGGAGAATACGCCAAAATACACCACTCATCATTTACCAGTGGGCCCCCTAACTACACCCCACAATAATCCCCATTCTGTGTGTCCTTGGACTCTGTCACTACATTCATATGGTTCATCTTACTGCTCTGCCTGCCACACCCGTGTAGCTGAATTCAGACCCATTCGGAGAGCCCCGTTTCCAAAGCAGGCAGTTAAACTGCCGTTTCTGAGGCCTTGACTGTTGAGTGATCTTGGAAGCTGGTGCGGACAGCAGAGGACAGAGAAACACAAAAGGGGAACTAAAGTAATAAACGTGCTTGCGGAATAACACAGGATTAATGTTCGCTTTCGTCGACCGGCCAAGGGTCCGGCTTTGACAGCTGGTGGATGGTGGAGAGACGTAGGGCGACTGGGCTGTTTTCTTTTCTGGGTCGGTGGCCTTTTATAGAACTGGCCCCGGCATCTCCTCGGGCCGGCCGAGGGCCAGGGGCAGGGCGCAGCGAGGCCCTGTCGTGAAAAAGGCCCCGGCCGAGGCTGTTTGTGTTGGAGCGGCAGGCCGATCGCAGGAATGCGTGGGAGGACGGGGGAGGGGGGGGTGTAAATCAATGTGCAATTACTCCTGGTTCCTCCGGCTGGCGTGAGCAGGAAGCCTTGATTGGGCTCCATCTCCACAGCAATCAGATTTTCGAAAACAGCGCCCGCGGCATCAAAGTGGCATCTGAGGAAGGCGGGCACCCAAATCAGGCATTCTAAAGGCCGCTTCAAGTGCTTCGCTTGCAGGCAAACTAAACCGGTGGGGGTGGTGTGTCGACCGCGAAGAACTTTTTAATCAGCCGCAGAAAAAGACAGGCATGCATTTTGTGCCACATGCTCCCCCTTCCCCACTGAAACATTGTATTGTTCCAGGCATTTCAAATTTAAAGTTTCTTCTGAAACCCATATAAACGTACAATAATACTGGTGGGATCGACCACAGGTGACTATTTTCAGAGACATAATGTTCAAGGCATTTTAATAGACAGACAGAACACAGGGCGGGGTGATGTTTCCGACACAGAGTAAGAGCAAACAGCTTATTAACATGGTCATGATTGTCAAAATAACAATCATCAGGGTTTCCCACCAGTGGTGTCTCCAGCCACTCTTGAACTGTACCGCTTACACAAGCGCTGCAAGTCGCTACATGACACCAACAGAATGAATGATTACACATAAAATGACAGAATGAATGATTACGCATCAAACGCGACCTGGAGCATCTTGCCTGTGAGGGCCTGGCAATCGGCTCGGTTGGGTGTGTCAATCCTGCTTTATAAGCATAAGCATAACATAATTGTCATGTTGTCATTTTGTTTTGCCAATGGAAATTTTGGTACCTCACATTTCATTCACAATTCTAGCCACAATAAGGGCAACACAAACTGAAGGGCTGATCAATACCCCAGAACTCCAGGATCCCAAGAATGAATGATCCCGGGCCAAGGCCAAACCCATCCCAAGAAACAGTAATCAGGTCCACCCAGGTATGGTATGCGTGAGATGTACGTATTTGTCAGTGCAAGCCTGCAGTATGCATGGACCATGATGCACTATGCAATGCTAGTCAGTTTCTCTACACTTGAAAACAATTACAGATACAGCTCATCTCAAAGAAGACTATACACAATAACTTACACAAGCTCACACACACACTCATTCCCAGTTCCACAGTCCCAGCCAACAACAGAGCACTAATAACTCTGATAACCACATGGCATATGGAAAGAAATATGAATCAACAAAGCTTTGACAGGCGAGGAGGAGAGGGAACGGGTGGGGCGGGGGTAGCATTCGATTCCAAGCCTTTGGGTCGTGAAGCTGGTGGTTTGGAGCCTCCGTTTAGCAAAACCACAAAGAGCTCGGCTCTACTGCAGAGACTGGGCTCTCCAGCTGGGCTGTGGGCCACGGGCGCAATTCAGAACCAGAAATATGACAAACTTTGTGATTGCATGCAGAGGGGAGACTGGAGCCTTATAACACACCATTCATCAGTCACTTATGGCGTCAGTGTGTGAGCCTTTCTGAGGGCGTGGAGGGGAACAGTGTTGGCTGAACCAGTGGTTTAGAGTAAAATGATGGCAAAGGGAGGGTTAGGGTGCCATGTGAGAGAACACCAGACTGGCCCAGCCTAAGACAGGGGAACAGGGAGCAGTAGGTAGTAGAGCAGGGCTACCCCACCCTGTCCCTGGAGATCTACAGTCCCGTAGGTTCTCATTCCAACCTGCTTTGGCACACCTGATAGTAATTAACAGCTCAGAGAAATCTCTAGCTGCTGTGCAAGGTGTGCTTTGATAAGGTCGGTGTCAAAACCGTCAGCACTGTGCAAAAATTAGGGTAGGCACCCTAATGTCTAACACCAAATTTATATTTATTTTTGCATTAGCGAGTCAGTAGAAAAGAGCAAAAGAGATTTCTAAACATTCAGTTTGATCAATTTGATCAAGGCTGTCTGGGATTCCCAGGATAGTCATATACAAGAGACAGGCAAAGTCGGCAGAAGAACTGTGGTTCTAATATGTTTTGTGCAACCAACCAGCTGATTTTCTTATAGAACAGCAGTACAGTGTACCCAAGAGAATTGATGCAGTTTTAAAGGCCATGGGTGGTCACAACAAATATGAATTTGATTTCGTTTTTAACAGTTTGCTGCTCTTTATAGTAAAATAGTCGATATTTAAAACTGCTGATTTCATTATTTTTGAAAACATTCTTTGCTTTCACGGATCTCCAGGAACACGGGTCGGCAGCCCTGTCGGCAGTAAAATCACAAGCAATAAAGAAAGGAAGATTCTGGAACACCCGGGATCATCTGCAGGCCAACACTCCCAGGGGGTGCAGGCATTTTTAGCTTTGGGCTCTTGTCTGGAACCTCCAGGGTGCGTTGCCCCAAAGACCGATTACAGGGCACAGAGCTGGCCAAGATAGGCACGCTTCAGTTTAGATGTTATTTTATTACTGCCGCCGTATGAAAAGTCATAAAATGTCCGTTCCCTTGAAGTAATCATCACAGGCCTCTCCCACAGCCCAATGCCTGCAGGGAAGGATAAATGAAAGCCCTGTGCCCCCATCCAGCCTCAGACATCCAGGGAGGTCTGTGGGGTTTCAGATCTTTATGATCTTCTGCCCACACAGTTCCCCCCACTCTCTGCAATTACACCTGTTGTATACAGACAAACAGTGTAGCCCACACGCTAAAGCACAACAGTCCAGGGCAATGAGCTCAATCCACCACTGAACAGCATTATAAAACTGGGACATGCTAAGCTCCAGGAGCACACTCATGAAGTGGGGACCCTTGTCAGACTACACTAAAGCAAAAAAAAGGCCCTTTGTGTGTGTAAGAATTATGCTCTAGTCTTATGGTTTTAATCTGGTGGATACAGTAAAGAGTTTGGTAAACTCCTCAGATCCTGAGACATTTGAGTTACGAGTGATAGTTCTGCCGGGACCTCCAGGGAAAACTCCGGATGAAAGTGGGACCACGCCATTGAGTTTGGGGGCTGGGTTTAGGGGGACCTCCTGTGAGATACTGGGAATGAATGGGACCCTGTTGTTGGGATTAGGAAGGTGGGTACAAGCAGGCAGCTTGTGGTCTTGCATGGCAGGGCTTGCATCACATTAGCATCACGGCAACCATAGCCTCAGAAGATCTAAACATGCTAGAACAGCGCTACGTTTCCCTCTCTGCGGGAGTGCCACTTTATCCACTGATAATAACAAGCACATCCCCCCCATTTCCCCCTGCATACAGCAAGCTGGAGCGGCTTGGGTGCAGACCGTACCTGATAAAAACCATATGGCAGCGATAATGACTGAAATTAACATTAGGGAGAGACAGAGGCCATCCGTGTGAGCCAACGGCAGCAGAAACCAACAGATCAGCCCAATGTAAATAACCTGTATCAGTCCTGGCTGGGCCTGGATTTGTCTGGATTGGGATAGGATTGAGAAGCAGTCACAGGGCTGCATGTAAAATGAAAGCCTGTATCCCTCAGGAGGCCACCCGCACCCCTGGGGCAGAGCTCAGATAAGTTAGCGGTACGTATGCAAGTTCCTTGTGCAGAGAGAGCACTCTTGACGTTGATGAGAGTTTGCTAGTGAGATGACAGGATGTCTGAGTGGCTCTGTGTAAAGTGTGTCTCTTCCATTACTGAATACACACCAGCATGCCACAAGAATAATGTCATTAGATTGCCTGAAGAGGCCTATGGAACAGGAGTATGTGCGTCTGTATGTGTGTGTGCACATGATTTAATCTTTTAATGGTAAATGGCAGGCATTTATATAGTGCCTTTATCCAAAGCGCTGTACAATTGATGCTTCTCCATTCACCCATTCATACACACACTCACACACCGACGGTGATTGGCTGCCATGCAAGGCCCCGACCAGCTCGTCAGGAGCATTTGGGGGTTAGGTGTCTTGCTCAGGGACACTTCGACACAGCCCGGGCGGGGGATCGAACCGGCAACCCTCCGACTGCCAGACGACTGCTCTTACTGCCTGAGCCATGTCGGTTAATCTTAAATCAGAAATATGAATAATAACTTTGATGATAATGTAAATAACATATGAAATAAGTTGGCAATATGCTGATGTATTTCTGTCACTCAGCCGCAAGCTGTGGCCTGTGAAAACGTCTCTCCTCCACCTCCCTCTCTTTCTCTCCCTCTCCCTCCCTCAATCTGCCAATACCATAGTCAAACTAAAGCCCTCTCATGTGACTGAGATGGGAGGAACAGAAACAGTCTCTCTCAGTGGTTTCACATGGCCAAACTCCACTGCTGGTGAGTGCCAGTTTGACTGGAAACTGGGAGGAGGAGCTGCCCTGGTGTTTACTCGTCTCAAAAGGGGGCGCTATGAACAACACGTTTCCTTTCAAAAATGTCCAGCTGGCTCAGGATATCAAACTCATTAAACATCTGGACTTCATTGCTGTATCAGTTTATAGTTGGAATTTACGCTACATTTAATTTATCATCTGCAGCAACCACCCTCATAATTGCAATGTGTTAAAAAAAGAAAATTAAGTCATTGCCACATCGGTCTTAAAATAAAAGCGAAAGCCATTATAATATAGACTAATGAGAGTACACAAATAATGTGGGTTCAGTGACAGTAAGTCCAACTTTTCATAGCTGCGATTTGTGGCGGATGGCCACTGCATTGAGAGGGCTAGTTGAGCAAACACTAAAGAAATGGCAAGCTGAGGGGAAAGGCTTCAGATTCTTGTAGGAAGAATATGCCTTCAGTGGTGATCGTTTTTCTAGTTTTCCACACTAAGTTAGTCCTTGCCTTCTAGTGTTGACTTTATGGGGCTATTAAAAACTGTAAGGTACATCAAAGTACCACCTGGTCTGTTTCACACTGTGGCTTATCCTGATCCAAACACATACTCATAGAACCATGGCAAAAGACCTCCAATGCTTTCTGGACACAAGGAGTGATGATCTCATGCTGGTAGTCTCCGGTTCTGTTTAAGTGCCCTGATGACCACATCCAGGTTGCTACTTCCTTTGTTTATGGGCTGGTGTGATTTATGATGAACAAAAGGGCTGCAGGATCCTTAAGCTAAACTCTAGAGGGAGTTGAGAACATGCTGAAATCTCCCCGACAAAGATTAGGCTTTTCTGCATCAAGCAGCCAATTTTTCAGCTTTTCTTGGGAGAAACATCAGTGACAAAAAAAGAAAATAGAATATCCACATGGTTACCTTGACTACAACTTGCAGAATGTTGACACACCGCTCACCCACTCTCTTAAACCGCACCCAGTTACAGAATGGCCCCCCATCTCTCAGGCCAAAAAAGGGCCAGTAAAAAGGGGGTGCAGGACGAGCGCCTGGTCAGCGGTCCTGGGGGACAGAAAGGTGGGTAATCTGAAGAGCACACATTTGCCTTTCCACATCAGAGGAAGGGAAAAATAATATTTCGGCATGGAGGCATACTGCCCAGCCAGGGGACCACAATGAGCCCGGCCTTACTTCAGAGAGCCAGCCTGAAAAGGATGGCTCCCGTCGGCTCCCAGCCGTGATTCCGAGGAGACGGAAAACATGCCACCCCTAACCCCGCCCTCCTGCACCGGATTAGCCTGGCCCCATCTGGCGGCACAGATGCTGCCAACCCAAACAGCCTCTTTGCTCATTTCAGCCATGACATAGCACATCAGACCTGCCTGAGTGGAGCTCCTCAATCCATTTGAACTAGGGGACATTGGAGAACGGGCACAAGGGAGTGGAGGTCTACAGCATTAAAAAGATACTTGTAGAAGGAAGCATCTCTCTTGCTTGTTCAAGACACACCGCCGTTCAGCAGGAGTTTTGACTCGATTCCAAAAACAGCAGCGGGTATTTCTTCTGTGTGCCAACATCCTATTTCCATTCAGTGGTAACCACTGCAGATTTGAGCTCCAGCCTGCCACAAACCAAAACAGAGCCAGCAGCTAGTGAGGAGGGCAGCCTGGGGTAGACAGTCAGCTGGCTGGGGCACAGTCCAAATGCCCGTCACCCTACAAGCTCACCCTGCCCAGCCTTCTGCAGGGAGTAGATGCCCTGGTCCATAAAGGGGCCAACATGGGGCTCCTCTGGAGTGAAACGTCCTACATGGGTTATTTATAATTTTCCCGTCTCCGCACAGGATGAGGGAGCTCACCAGAGCAGCCCTCAGGAACCTCAATCTAACCGCTGCAGGCCAGCTTTAGATCCCGCCTTAAGAGCCAGGCATTCCCTGAGAACGTGAGCTGGCTCTGGTGCAGTTCTTTTGAGCGGCGATCCCATCGTGGTCACTTCCTGATGTTATAACCAGACTAGTGTTCCTGAAGGTGTCCAAGGGCCCAGTGACAGACTGCTTAGCCAGGGGCATCCGGTAACTTCCCTGGGAGGAATCTGGGCTGAGATCCAATCCTTTCCTATAAACTCTTCTTCGCTGGCAGCGCTCTTATTTTCACCATGAGCTAGCAGCAAATTAGCCGACAGAGGGCATCAACAGAAGTTTAGCGGCGTGTCAAAGACCATAGCACCGGATCATTATCTACGGAGACCACCCAATCAGCGCTGAACATCTTGGTAAACCTGGGAAGAACCTGATTCACTACATCTACATTCTGAAATCTGAAGGAATGCAGGCAATGGAGCCAAATGAAATCTAGAGAGAAGTGATTTCTAAGCTAATAAGCATGAAGGCATTGAGTTACTGTCATATCATGTATTCTGCTAAGCTCTTGATCAAACCCATCAAGCAGCAGCAGAACAAGCTCCTCCACAGAGCTGACAGCAGGGTCAGGCTCTATCCCGTTCCGTTCCGAAATCTGATCCCCGGAGCCACTGTACATGTGAGAAACGTGTGATCATACGAGGCCCTGGTGACAGCACCAGAATGGCCTGTGCGCTGAGTGGCCCCTAGGACCCGGGACAATGGACCGCCCTGTGCTCATGGCGGGTGGGGCCTATCGGGGAGGGAGGAGCTTGGAAGTCGGGAGCTGCCTGGGAATAACGGAGGGTTCCCTAGTGTCCATCCCATCATCCCCACCCCCCCAGCCACCCAGCCGCCCATCTCTGCCAGCCTCCCTCACACAACAGCGGGTTTGTGAAGGGGCGAAAGCCAACACCAGCTTCCCAGAGCCCCTGCCATCAGAGCCCCTATTGTACAGCCTGCTTTCTCAAGATATTCAAAACCCCCAAACCCCACTCCACAGCCCCCACTAATGGAGGTCTAAATGGGGATCCAGTCACGGGTTCCCACTCCCCGTACTCTCTGGGCCGACGCGAGGTGGAAAACCCTTTTAGACGCTTTTTCTGAAGCACCGATCACCCGATACGCCGCGGCGTGGCCGTCCACCCTGCGGGACACAGAGGGCCCAGTCAGGAGAGCCAGGGCCTTTCAGTGCAAACTGAGTGTCTGTGTTCCTGTCGGCCGGGCCAGGACAACACGCCAAGTGTGCGCAGGGCCTGCTGCTTCCCAGCCGCTATTCCGCCGAGACCGCTGAAAGGGCTCCACTCATTAAGCACCAAACACAGGGAGGGCCCCGTCTCTGATTCAAACGAGAGGACCTCCATTGGGGAGAGACCCTGGCAAAGCTCATCCAGAGGCTATAGCTTCCTGCAAGCTTAAGAGCACACCTAACCGGCTAACACAGGAGAGCACAGACTAGCTAACATAGGAAAATACACAACTTTTCAGTTGGGCTGGCCTAAACCCACAATCTTCAGAAATTCCAGACAAATAAAAGAGAACAGTACCAAGCAATGTTGTTGGGATTGGCGAGAGGACCAGGAGGTGGAGGGGGATTGAAATGACTACCCCATAACGACAACCCAGACTCTCTATCAGCTAATGCTCACCTCTATTGCTTTCATCAGAGCGGTCTATGGTTCAACCTGGGTAACAGCATAGGCAATGGCAGTGTGTATCCCAAATATTTGCTTGAACACAGAAGAGCGAAACGCCGGAGAGGACACAGGAGGGGAGAGAATGCAGGGACACCCAACAGAGAGGCAAACGAGCGCATGAGGCATTTCAGTTGGAGATGAAAAATGAGAGTGAATAGATCTTACAAGGATAAAAGGGATGGAAGTTTCCTGCCTCCCAAACTGAAAAAGCGAAGTTCTCAGCTCATACAATTGAGATCGCTGGCCCACCTGTCTGCACACCTCAGGCATTCCCTGCTAATCTCAGAGTGGCTGATCTGGCACGTGTAAATTGCTTAGCATTCCTTAGACCCAACTGATAAGAGCTTCAGGACCCAGACAGCTCCCAATAGCCGCCACACTAGGTGGTTTACCTCATGTCTACCTGAAGTGTCTTCAAGGCAACCCGCAAGACAAATATTCCACCGACACCTGAAGATGAACTTGTATTCACTGGGACCCTTGAGGTAATCTTCACACTAGATCAGAACATTGACTCATGTCTCCAGACAGCAGCCAGAAACTCTGCCTCCTTTTCCATTAAATGAACAGAAATTCCTGTGACTGCGACAGCTCTCTGGACTGTTCAGTTGGGAATGCCTCAGTGTTATATTGTTTTTTAAAGATCTAACTTTAATTAGGCAAAAAGACAAAAAGGCAAGCAAGACCCTGTCTAAACTGGAATAAGGAAAAAAAAACTTTGAAAAAAAGCAATGTTTTACCATTCTTGAGCAGAAAAGATTGCCTCTCAGAAAACACACACTTCATTAAAAAGGGCACCGGCGTTCCTCAACTCATGTTTTCCAGGACGCTGCCTCGGAGGAATTATGGGAGAGCCAGCATGGCAGGTTGTTTTGACTGAAACTCACAGGGAGCATGAACGACATGACATCTAAAGAGAAGTGCTGACAGCGTTCGCTGCTTAGGCTGAACAGAGCACCATATGCCCATGAGGAGAATAACAAGTTTTGCAGCTACTTTTGGGGTGCCTATATCCTGGCAGCTGTGGTCCTGTGTGTCTGTGGACACCGTTCTGCTGAATACTTTCACTGCTGAATCGATAACTGCCACTGCCGGAGGTAAGAGTCGGTAACTGCCAGATTCCTTTAGGGCCAAAACTGCCCGGACTGGGGGAGCAATACTATAAATATGTAAACTGTGTAAGCCTTCGCATGAGGTCTGGCATGGTTGACCTTTCATGAGGGAGTGACAAGGTAGTTTTAAAAAAAATAAAAAAATAAAAGATGAATAAGCGCATGACATGGAGATTTACTGTATCTGCCATCACAAGCAACAGACTTCCAGTTTTGTTTTCCCACTCATTTTAATCTGTACAGCACTTATAAAATTCCTGGAATTCCACAGTTTTTCTCCCCATCCATTTAAGGCCTTGTATGTTTTTCCTGTCCTGTCATCTCCCCTGTTGTGTCTTCTGGGGGCATTACTGCTGTCAACTCGAGAAGTCAGGCATAGCTGAAATGTCTTGTGATGAACTTTCCCACAGCATTCCCTCACTCAAGTCCTTCCAGAAGTTCTGTCCCCGTACTTTCAGCATGAACAGCAAATAAGCATGACCCCAGTGCAAACCTACCAATTACCCTCAAACCTATATTTAACCACCAAGTATGGAGGGAGGCTATATTAACGAGTCTCTCCCTTAACAGATGACTAAAAGGTCAAGCTCATTGTTCCCCGGTAACAATAACAACTCCCTCCCTTGCAGTAATCCTTGCACATGGTGCTCCCAGCATTCACTCGAACGTAATGTCAGAACTTTGTAAAAAGAAGCCCTTTCAAAGTGACCTTTCAGAGTGGAATTCACCACCCCTGCTCCTGTCTGAAAGTGGTTGGCAGTCTGCCTTTCTAACATAGCCTTCCTGGCATCCTGTATTTGATTTAGGCATGTTTAGTTACCCTTTCCTTATACAGCTGTAGGTGAGCAGCAGGGAAACGTGCATGGTGCTGGCCATCTGCTGGGATGAGGCACAGCACTGTGGTGAAACGGAGGTGAACGGGGTGCAAATGCAGAAGAGAGGGTCTCCACCATTAGGGAGCAGTACCTCCAGTGGAGGGGCAGGTTTTGTGGGAGACTTACCTGAGAGAGGGGTCTAGAGAGCCTGTGGCTGGGGGTCTTGTCCACCGAGGACCATGAGTGCAGCTGCACACTGTAACCAGGAGAGAAGCCACGCATAGCGTGGAATCAACATTTCAACCTGACCACTGAGCTTATGACCACGTGTTTGTGAAGGGGAAAGCTGTGCTGATCTCGGACAGCTGTGTGCCCCAGGCCCTGTTTCACAAAGCAGGATTACGGAGCTAGCTGAGTAAAAGCCAGAACAGCTCTTTTTACTTCACTCCACATTCCATATTTGGTAGCGTTCCAGGTTTTTCCTCAGTGCAGCTATCCAGCTAACTCAGTAATCCTGCCTCGTGAAACAGGTCCCTGGTCTCTGATATTTAGTGATAAGAAAGCCAGCATGTCAACAGCTCACAAACTCTCCACACTATAGGTAATGGCTAATTTGTCCAAGAACAACCTGAACATCAAGCCAAATTCTGCAATACATGTACAGTATGCATGTCAACATTAACAACAATCTCTTTGTAGCCATTTCAAACACACAATGGTGCTGCATTCAGATTTGGCCCTCTGATCCATCCAGTCACAGGTCTGCTGAGATAAGGCACTGCATTCTCTATTAGCTGGACAGACAACTGCATCACTGCAAAGATCCCAGCACTGAGGGCACATAATCCTCCAGGAAAAATAACAAAATGAAATGAATCAACACTGACGTCTGGAATTTGTCTATGTTTTCAAAGGTTATGTCTTTATTTTCCCAGTTGAAAGCAGGGAGGGAACACGCCCCAGACAGTGGGCCAATTCACCCGCAGTAAAGCACAGTGCACTGTGACCCCGCGAGGCAGCCCAGGAGAATTCCACACATCAGCCAGCGCACTGAATGTTCCGCTGGCCGGCCCTTTGTCGCTGCACATAAAAACGGGGGAATGTGATATCCGCTGCACATCCTTTGTTACCGCAGCACTGTCCCAAAGCTCTTTTTTCCCCGGGCACTCAAATACACATTCTGCTCTCAAGCTCAGAGGACCTTGGTGGTTCATGTGTCCTTTTTGCTTGACGCCAGAACAGAAATCCATCTGGTCACTGAACGCAAACCTGCTGCTCGACACGTTTATCCTTTTTGACAAAGGTATCTCTCTGGATCTGTACTTTTACTACAGAGCAACTCAGCCCTGGTCCTGGGGGGCAACAGTAAGCACAGGCCTTGGACCAGTCATTAACTGTTAACAGCTCACCACTGTGAAGCAATTAAAACCAGTTTAGCTTCCCTGTCCGGGTCCAAGACTATTTACTGTGTCAGAGAACCGAAAACCTGCCGCAAATATCTGTGACCTCAAGATTTTCATTTAAACAGAAACACAACAATTGGATTTTTACTGTTTTATTCAGAGTGACATCCGTGGTGTCTAATGGAATGTGATTCTCTGTAAGGGCTCAGGATTCTTCTTCTACACTGAAGCCTCTTGAGGAGGATAAACATTTCCTGACACTGTGTAAGTTACCTCTTGCTGGTGCCTGTGTGTTGCTCTATCTTCCTGTCGGGGCTGGACGGAGGTTCTGGGGAATAGGGGCCAGGTGACAGAGAGGCTGGGCTGGACAGGGAGTACTCCCTGTAGTTCTGGTTTTCATCTCGACTCACCTGCAGCGCCTCCTAGAGGGTGGGAGGAGAAACATTTGAAATGTCCTGAATAAGAAAAACAGGATCTACTGTATCTCAGAGGGGAAAACAAATGTAGGCTTTTATAATATATCCAGACTGTATTGGCACATGCTTTACTTTACAATCCCATTTGGGATATAAAATAAAGCTTATGAAAGCAGTATAATCTAATTTCATAAATCACTCCTCAGAAAGATGTCTCCCCCTGGAATCCAGCTGCAAACTGATCAACCCTTAAACATAACCATGCTCTGCTCTAGAGATGATTTATTAAGACAGCAGAGAAGTTGAAATGCTGTGTTGAAGTAAGGTCATTGTGAAAATAAAGAGGCAAAAGAATGGTTTTCTGAAGATGACTCATAGCAGGATGTACTTGAGTGATTAAAAACAGCCCTTTTGAGATTTTAGAGGGAGCAATTTACAGAAGGATTTTAATGCAGAAGCCATCCATTCTGAGTGAGTTCAAATGTAATGTAGGAAAGTATGCAGCTTCTGAATCTCTGATACCCGATATCCCTTTATATAGTGACAAAGTTTCACTGTTCAGTGTTACAGTATGTTGACATTCAACAAATGACCATCTCCAAAACTACCTTTGGGAGCAAAATGTATTCCAGTTGACCAATAAAATACGGGAACAGGTCTGATTTACTTCAGTTCCTTTCCCCTTTCTCACTGCCACAGAGCTGCCCCAGGGTAATGGAAGCAAAGAAGAATCATGCAACAATGTCTTTGTGTCTGCCTATCTTAACCTTCAGTAAATCTTCAATAACCAGAGGCCTCAGCTTCCGAGAAAATGAGAAGCAGACCTGGGGTCTGTGGGATAGCTCACAGGCAATGCCCGGAGGACCAAAACAGTCCTAAAGGACATGAATCATCTTGTGCAAAGGAAAACAAATGCAGGGACTAGGCTGAACTGACACTTTTGAAGAACTGTGCCATTCTGTACCTGCTTGGTCAGAGTGACCGATTTGCTCCCACAGGCCAGATATTCAAGTAGTGCTTCATGAGATTTACCTCACTCAATGTACAGCACAGACGGACAATCTTTGTCACTGACCCACAGAGACACATATCTCGCCCAATACCTACAGAGAAGAATCTCTTCAAGCTTTCAAGTTCTTGTATAAGCTCCATGCATTTAAGCAACGGTCTGCCATTTCACTGTATATGAAGCCTATGGGAAATTCCTATCACATAAGAGTTCATATTGCTTCCACATAGCGATCGAGCGTTAAAATCCTGCCCGGCACAAAAAAGTGACTGGTTCCAGGAAAATTTACGATATCGTTAAATCAGCCGAGGCATACTCTGTTGTTGGCTAATGAGAGCTCCATGATGACAGCACACTGATGTGCAGTTTAACAATATCGTAAGTCTGGCAACAAAATTGAAAAATGTACACATTTTTACAATCAACTGATATGTGAAACGCATCATTTGGAGAAAGAGGTTGTGTAATTGTTCGCTCATGAGAAGATGACATTTTAAAAGTTTTACTCCATGGAAATTCCCATTGTTTCAAATCACTTCCTCAGTCCAGTCACCTTTTAGGTGGGTGGGATTTGAACATTCAAATAGCCTGTAACTGTGCGGGTTTATCGGGTCACATGACACAGTACTGACCTGGAAGCGCCCGCCCAGCTGCTCAGGAGTGCTGATCCCATTGGTCTGTCCCGGGCTTGGAGGCTCAGGCCTGTGGAGGAGAGACAGTCATATCCACTGGATTCAATAAATAAAAATGGGTAAATTTAATATATTATTTCTTACTGAACTTACTTACTGGGACTTTCTTACTAAGAAACCTGCTGAAAACCGGAACATGATGTGTTGAAATACCAGGGTAGGTATATTTTTTACTTTGCCAGTGCTGGTGAAATGGCTGTCTGAATTAACTTGTACAGGATTCAATGCAGATTTTGTCTGAACAATACAGGGGGCATGCAGGTGCAGCAGAGATACATTTCTGCACCTGGTCCACTTGAGCTTGTCTGCTGACACACAGCCACACTGGAACAAGGAAAGGGCACATCCCAGAGAAAGCAATTCTCAAACAATATACTGCGGCTGGAAACCTGGAAGCCACACATCCGCTCAGACACCGACGCCCGCCAACCCCACCCCTCCCCATCCAACAGGCCCAACTCCCAGCAAATGAGCCCTGAGAAGTCTTTCCAGTACTTCTATTTTCCTGCGTTGGGATCAAAAGAGTACACGAAGAACTGAATAACAAACACTGGTCAGGGAAAACTGGGAAACGTGCGGGCCGCAAAACACACCCTCGAAAGCGGAGAGCGACTCCCATCATGCTCCTGGGGGACAGACCTCAGCGGCAAACACAGGGCCACTTCTTCCCTGGGCAGGGGGGCACACAGGTACTGCCAGGGGTGGTAATGAGCCCTGCAGGGAAGTCCGGCAAGCCGGGGCTAAATTGTGCAGAAAAACACCAGGTTTTTCCGAATAGTCCTCGTCCGTCGGGGTGAAGCCAACCAGAGAAACAGCTGGAACAGGCCAACTGAACGCATTAGCCTCGGCTTTGAATGAAAGAATCCTTGGCGGATCCCATAACTTATGGCACATGTGAAGAGGCTGGAGATTAGCCCTAGCGTGCCAACTGTGTATACAGACTAGTAGGAGATAAAGAGTGTGGAGCTGAAGGATGGAAGAGTCACATCTGGGTTTAACCAGCGCTGGACAAAAATTGTCCACAGCTCTCTTAAGCTTGATAACAATCCTGCTATTAATATACTCAAATACTTTACAGTTAAGCCTGTCAAGCTGATCCCAAAACTGGTTTTCTGTTTGTCTTTGATGTAAATAGAAAAAGCCAGAGAGCTTGTTTTTTTGTATCCCTGTCATTGGACAGGAATGCGAACATTGTTTTGCTTTGTTTTCGGCACATTTCTGCCACCGGCTTGTTTGAGAGTAAGGCCCGTGAAGAGGCCAACACTTTGAATGCTTAACAGTAAAAAGTTGTTCAAAATTAAGACTGGTTTTGTGCACAGCAGATATCCTCTGACCTCCTGTGAGACAGCAGACTGATGGCTTGCCAGTGGGGTAACAGAGTGATGGCCATCGTAAAACACGGGGAGGTGAAAGTGATCTGTTCACCTTTGTCTGAATCGCACACGGAAAGCAGACATAAATAAGGCAATGAAGAACAGCTCCAATCTCCGCACTGCACAAGGTATTTCCAGAGCAGTCCAGTATAAGATTTAAGGCATAGCTGTCAAGGTTTATTGTTTCAAGCTAGGCTGTAGTCAACGTGTGCTCTGCCTATAACATATTTTAGAGATCGTTTGGATGACTTTGAGTGCCAGCTAAAATCAATAATCTGAACTTCATTCTGAACATACTTGTGGAGACCCTCCCAACTCTGCCAAATGAAGCTAAAACAACAACATTCATTCATGTCATTAACCAGCAATGTTAGATGTCTGAGCTGGTAATAATCAGTGCACTGAACTTCCTTCCATTCTTTTAGATGAATTAACATCACATGATGTTGCCAGCTGCTTCCTTTCACACCACAACCCACAAGGCAAGCTCGCACAAACATGAGTTGGAGGAAGACATTTAACTTGAAGCTTTAACGGGAAGACAATGGGCGCCTGATTGACCAGCGGAGGTCGGTAGAGAGTGGTAAGATGCAGATCCCTGCCGAGAGACTCCCTAGCCTTGGGTGAGACAACCACCAATAAAGAATTGCCCTATGGGACATGGTCATGCGGGGCCCATCCATACACTAGAACACAGCTTGAACAGGAGAAGCCTGTCTGTGAGTTACATAACTCTTACCATTTCCCCGTCTGTGGCACCTTCTTCAATGGAGCCACTATTCCGAGGACTGTGGTTATATTGTAACATTAAAAAATATTTTCCTTTATTTTGAACATACTAGCAGTTAACTTGGAAAACATTCCATGACAGAACATGGAGAGGAGTATACTATGCATTCATTTATGTTTTATGTTTATCACCTTCACTACTAACTGTATCAACTGTTTATGACAAAAGTGTGGTGTGCCAATGTTTGAATCTGAAATCATAAGGTAGAATACAGCACTAGTGACAGTTATGCAAGAAATACATTGAATTTTTTCAGCGTCCCATCTAAGCCTGCAGTTGTTCGGTGACATCATCTTGAAGAAATCAGATAGGGGCAGCGGAGCTATAACCACTGTGACATCATCGTTGGGGGGGCACAATAGACAATGGATGCCCCAGAGGCTGCTGGGACAATGGGGGTCTCTCTGGTGTTCCAAGCGTTCTCTGGAGCATGCAAATTACACGATGCCCAATCTGCAGCACGTAAACATGGAAACCATTGTCTTCCCGTGTGGTCTGCATAACTTCCTATTGAAGAGTAAATTCCGCAGCTGCACCAGTTTGATGCCTATTCCGCCACACTAACAACACTAGCATGGCATTTGTTTTACAGTCCTCCTCCTCCCTTTAAAACTAGCTTGGTGTTCAGCCCTGATGGATCAGGACTGGTTTGACTGTTCTCTGACACAGCCCTTCCCTCACCCACACCCAAATATTATAGGGTGGGGTGCCGCTACCAGTCTCAGCCCAGAGGCTGCCCAGCTGCGGAGACATGCCTGACACCTCCAGGGCTGCTGTGGGGGGAATTAGACTACTCCTCTTCTAATTAGTATGGCTGTGTCGCTGTCAAGAAGCTTCTTCTTTTATGAAATGTAGCTGTCTCAGCCAGACGGCCTACCCTGCACCTGAGTGTACAGTCAACAGGGTATTAATGCAGAGTGAGCCTAAGGGATTTCAGGGCTGCAGCCTGCAGGCTGTATACCGCAGCTGAGCATAGCCAAGAAATATCAGTGCAGAATCCAGACGACCCCAGTGCCCGCTGAGAAGTGGAGTCCCACTGGGTGCTGTGTAAATGACTGAAGTTTTGGAGGGTAGCTCTTTATTACCCCTTCCCGTAACGACAGAAAGCAATACAGTGAAGGGTCAGGGGCCAATCCACCCATCACGGCGTGTCACTTGCAGCTAATTCCGAGGCTTATCCATCAGGACACTAGGGTCTCTGAATACACTAAGGGCCAGATTCACGGATACAGATTAAGCTTAACACTGGACTAAACGGAGTCTTGTACGGAGAATCTCCATTAAAAACAGTCTAGGACTAGGCTCTGTGTCGGGGAACCGGCCCTATAAATCTTGGCAACAGTTGCATCCTTTTATAAGCCTGTGTGGACTCCCAGACTTACAGAACAGATATCAGATAGATCAGTGGGGTAGCATTTACTCTGGGCTCTGAACCAGGGCAAACATGCAGGGCACCAATCAGGAGGAAAACTCTGCCGGAAGTCTCAGACAAGGGCGCTACTCTTCTCAGCCGACCAGACGGTGTAAAAGTCACAGCCTGTTTTCTCAGCCAGCATAGCGTGTGGAGGGGGGGTGATGACATACGGCCAGTGACACACGTCTGATGTGCTTTAACCAGCTGCTAACTGATGTGCGTTAAGAGACTGCAGTGCGAATCAATCTTAGTAATCTGAACCTTGGACCACTTGAGAAACAAAGCAGCCATTAAAATGATTTATCCTCATGAAGGTCAGCATCGGCTTGTCTGGAGCGCTCTCTGTTCTGTGCGCAAACAAGCGGAGCTGCTCAGGTTACGCTAAGCATGGTCGAACTGTGGAGAGTGGTTGGAAAAAACACTGGGGGCCAATGAGCAATCTGTAGCCCTGTCACCATTTACAAATAAGAAACCATTTAGTCACATAATGCAGATGTATTTGATTGTACAAAGCTGAGAACGCACATACAAATTGGAACATAACATAACTGCCAGTATGAATATGCTTAAGGACACCAGCCCAAGAGTCCATGCCACAAACACATGCAGACAGGCATGCATACAACACACAGACACAAGCACACTCACACATACGCAGACATATTCACACACAAATGCAGACACACTCAACACACACAAGCACATATAAACTCATTGACCACTTTATTAGGTAGACCTGTACACCAGCTTGTAATGCAAATATTTCATCAGCCAATCATGTGGCAGTAACTAAATGCATAAGAGCATGTAGACGTGGTCAAGTGGTTTAGCTGTTTTTCAGACCAAATGTCAGAATGGAGAGGAAATGTGATCTAAGTGACTTGAGAGTGACTCGACTGTGGGATGATTGTTGGTGCCAGACAGTGTGGTTTGAGTTTCTCAGAAACTGCTGATCTAATAAGTCTAATAAATACCTAATAAAGTGCTCACTGAGTACACACACACACACACACACACACACACACACACACACAGAGCGGTGCAAGCTCTCTAATTGCACAAAGCTGCCCAGCAGAGCCACAAAGTGCCATATTGTTCAGGAGGGGAGAGACAGTGTTGTTTCTGGCTGGGTGGAAGACGTGAGGTCAGTGAGGAAAAATCCACTCATATGGACGTGCAGCAGCATAGTGTGTCTGCGTGTACGCATGTCTGAGTGTGACTGTGTGGGTGCCATACACAGATGGAGCACAGAAATATGCATGCTTGTGTGATAGCAGTGAGTCACTGAAAAGGGGAATTTAGAGTATGGTGGTATAGCTGTGATCTGTGAGGCCAAATAGTCTTTTCAAAAACAAACAGCCACCATTGACAGAGGCTCTGTGCTGGCCTATTCCCATAAAATCTTTATAAGCAAACGAGTGTGAAGTACTAAGTACTATTAGGAAAGGAGAAATGACATAGTACTGTACAATAATGCTGATTTCTCTCAAGCTAAAAAAAGGTCAATTTGGACCTATTGGTGTTAAGGACCTATTTGGAAGTCCAAAAAAAGTGTCTGGAAGACGGAGGAAGTCTGAAGGAAGCGGTAATTGTTTTCGGAGCGGGCACAGCGAGGGAGCAGAGTGAGGCTGGAGAGCAGGGCTGCGGGCCTTCTGGAAGGACGCCAGATGCCACCGCGCTCATTATCTGGGCCAGAGACACAGGCTTGTAAATAAGGAAGGGGGAGAATGTGGCGGTGCCCACAGGGAGCAGGCAGGGGGCAGAGGCCATGCCAATGGGAACCACTAAAGTCTGAGGGGTTGCTTGGAGAGGCAATATTTAAAACCTAACCCCTTTAATTATTCCTCCTAATTCTGTAGCATGGTATCGGCTTACATTACTTCATCCACCCTGTGCAGACCTATGAGACTACAATACCCATAATGCCATGCACGGCAGCCCTTGTCCTCACCTGTCCACCAGCATCTGCAGCTGGGTCTTAGAGTTCTTGATCTTGTTCTGTGCTTCCACATGCAGCATGTCTGCCGTGTTCTCCCCATTGATCTCCATGATGACGTCTCCTGGCTGCAGGCTGGCCTGTGCGGCTTTGCTGCCCCCATTCACCTAGGAGCACACACACACACACATACACACACAAACACACACCTTTATTAAGAGGGATGAATGATGGTCCCAAGGGGCTGCTGGAAAATGGAAACACAAAAAGTCAAAATGGCGGCACCCAGAAATGGGACCCTGCTGCCTGACCTAGTTTTCCATTAGCCATTCAAGTGAACAGATGCACTTGATTTCCCATCCCTTCAATAAAGGGGCAGCAAATCACATGCCGGCGAGGGGCCTGGAACCTGAAGATCAATGGAAGTGACTTGCTGCAGTTAGTGGCTTGTCTGCTCCTTTGAGAAGCTCTCTCAGGGGGTGCTCTGGTACAGAAAGGACCTTATTGAACAGGGAACAGCCTCCTCCTCAGGCTTACCGCACAACAAGGGCAGCGGCCCACAACGACCAGACTGTTCAAGCTCGGCTGCAGCACATCTCCAAATAAACACACACTCGCACACAAGCGCACAAGACAAAAACACACACGGTCCAGTGTTCTTTATGAGAACTAGGCACGATTTAGAGCCAATAGGCTGTGACACAATTACACCAAGAAAGGGCCTGCAACCGTAAGGCCGGAGGGGGACCAGCGGTGAGCCCAAAATGGCACAGCACACAAGAATACCAGGGTAGGGTAGGATAGGGCTCCTTCACCATAAGCAAGAGGGCAGAGGTGCCATGTTTGTGGGTCTATTCAAGTGGCAATTAAGCGTTGCTGTGGCAACCCACAATGGTGTGTGCCTTTTTCAATCAGGGCATGCCTCACTTCACAAAAACTAAAGATGCTGGTCTGCGAAAACGGGGGCTGTTCCCCTTTCAGGCTGACCCGAAGAGAGGGCACCAGCAATTTGGTGCCAGGCTCTGCCCACTTCAAACTAGAAACCCGAGGGCACAGGGGGCCACAAGTGCATGCCTACGGAGCGAAGTAGGCAGGGGCAGGCTGGTGTGGAGCACCACTGTTCAACATGCGCTTTTACGACTGCACTCGGCCATGAGGGTTCCCTCTCAAAGAGGGAATGTCACGGGATTCCGGCAATTTCTCTGTACGTGTTGGCCAATGAGACACAACTACCGAACAGACTCAAATGAAAACCAATGACCCATGGTCAGGACCTCTGACAGTTGACATACTAGAGAGGTCAACAGTGCTTTTTTAAGCAAGGCAGGGTTGGGGACAGGCAGGATACTATACTCTGCCCCTTAATGATTTGTAGGCATTTCTGAAGGCATGTGCGATTCATGGCCAATACCCAGCTCAACGCACATTTGTCGGGAATTAAAATTCTAGCATCAGAAGAAGCAGCGCCCATGGCAGTTGAGGGTCATCGGGGGCTGGGAGAAGGCAGGGCACGCGTGGTATTAGAACAGACCCAGACCAACCGGAGGCACAGACGCAGGCTGCCCCCGGATTCCTCAACTTGTTTACGGAGGGCTGTCTCCTCTCGCACACACCGACTCAGGGCTCCATCTTCCTGTTTCTCCGCCGCGGAGGCTTGGAAAAACACACATCAAATAAAACAATGGCCCCCGCGTTCAGACCTCCGTCCCCCGTGAATGTAATCAGTGGTTTCCTCCTGAAGGAGCGCGCTAGCTCCCCCAGGACCGAGAGCCGTAGCCAGGGAAACAGGTAGCGACTGGGAGACACAAACAAACGCAGTGTCTGAGGATACAGCTGGATACCGACGCCATTTCTTACTCCTGTTAAATTACAGGTTATGCTGCAGTTAATATGACATTGTATTTCTGCCCATTCATTAAAGCTCTACACGTATCCGTGCTTGCATTCCTCATTTGTAAAAAAAAAAAAAAAAAAAGGTTGATTTAGCCATTACCTTGGAAACTGTTATTGCCTTCTTGAAGTCCCTCCCTCCAGATATTCTGAAGCCCCAGGGAGATGGGCCATTCAGGTTCACTGTAAAAGCCATCATGAGACCACGGCCAGTGCCCACTGCTTTATGAGGCCTGTGTACCTGCTGAAGACAGAGAGAAATGGAGAGTGAGTGAGCGAGCGAGCCTGTGTGTGTGTGTGCGCGGGGGGACAGAGTTGAACTCAGGTGAGTAAGGCAATTGCTATCACCTGCCCTGCCTTTTGCTTTTGTCTCCTGGTGAATGACTGCTCCTCTAAACTCTCGGATAGCCGGTCATTTTGTAAATAGACACATTAAAATGGAATGGAAGGAATTTGAAACCCAGAGGCAAGGCTGCCATTGCGGAATTGCCGCTTGTGAACCCAGAGCTTTCATGAGTACCAAATGTCTTACAGACAAAACAGAGATTAAGCTAAACACGACCGATACAATAGAGAACATGACAATCACAGCTGTTATTGTGAAGAAAGATTCCAGAGTTCAACCAGCTTTGCTGCCCCCTCTGCTGAAATAACATCTAACTCTGTGGCAAGAGACAAGACCCATGGTTTCCTACTACCTAGAGCTGAGAATGTGCTGGCCGCAATACCTCTGCCCATGTGTTAGTGTTCACACACCGGTGTTCCAGCCCTGTTGCCATGCACACTACTCTGTGGAGGGGGACCAGAGCAGACACAAAGGCCCCACCGCAGTGACCCCTCACCTAGCTCTGGGTCCCTGGTGGGACCAGAGCTACTCCAGCTACAACAGCCCTGTTGTAGCCCAAGTCTGTGGCAGTACATTTACAGCATTAAAGCTTTTCTGCATTTAAATCACTAAAACCAGTTGCTACAGTGTTCCCACTTCAGTTAATTTACACATTAAAAGAGAATATACGCAAATGGAGAAGGTCTGAGAATTTCACCTTGTCTGGAAGACAAATTTACAACAAACAAGGCCCTGACAACAACTTTACTTCAAGCTCAGCTGAAATGCTAGAGATCTGACGTTTTTCCCCAAGTTGATAAGTTGAGAATGTCTTGAAAGTCAGGCGAGTTGCGCAACTGCAGGTGTTGAAGGAGCGAGGTTACAAGGTTGTAAGGTTCAACTGTTGCTGAAATCCTCTTCGGCGGTGCAGGCTCATACACGACACCGGGGGACAGCTCCGCACTGCTCCAGAGGCAGGCCTACCCTACCTGCTCAAAACTGATCGACTGCCAAGATTTTGCACCATTATAGAGTAAACATCTGAATATAGTCACTGTTTTATTATGCTTTCATTTGCTGCTGCTGCTAGGTGTTACTCATTTAAACTGGTCAGGAATGCAGGCAGTATTGATGGTAGCAGTTCAATATCTGAACCTTGGTACATCACATGACTGTGTGCCTCATCTTATCAGTAATATTGCATTGCTTCTTGACAAGAAAACTGAACAGTCATCACATTTGCATATGCTGAAGACATGCTGACCATTTCATATCACTAGTTTCCCACTTATGATTTTTCTGTAGGAGACACAGCGGCGAAGGACTGAGTTGTTTTCCAGTAACCGTTGACTTGGCCCCCGTGCAGATCTGGAAGTCTTGGATCCCAAGCATATGATTTGGCCATCTTAGCAAAACTGCAGCATAACTGCAGTGTGTCATTGTAGCTTTCAGAAATGAGCAGACTCTCCATCATAAGTCAGGAAATAGCACACTGGTCAAAAATGACAACAATGATTGTGCTTATGGACTCTGGGCGGATCATTTGATGCTGGATGAACAGAGTTCAGAATTGTTAGTGAGCACTTCAGAACCCATTATAGAAGATTACATCGTCCCCCCCGCCCCCCATAGCCTGAACAAGAGGGCAATTAATTCTTTAGCTGGGGTCACTGGTCATTAGCTTAGTGAACTCACTGTATCTCATGCAGTGAGCTGCAGGGAGAGGGACAGGACTGAGACCCCACGGCAGGCCAGCCCCCTGCTTTTTCTTGCCCCAGGCGAAAATATAAAAAGCCAGCTTCTTCTACTCAGTTCAGTAATAAACCACATTAATAACTTCATCCAACCAAAGACCATCAAGATTAGACCATGATCCCATAGCCAAATAGGAACAGGGTGAGCCTCTTACAGAAGAAAGGCCAAGTCTCCACCATGGCGGGAACTGTGGCATCCGTGCTCAAGCATTCCTGAAGTGCTTGAGAGGAGGGACGCACAACACACCCGATCATTAGCAGATTTGGGCCATTAGTGAGATTATGAGGCTCTGCATCATTAGGAGCTCTTAATTGCTGTGGCCATGAGAAACGGCGAGTGCTATGGCGATGTGCATCACTTCATCACAGGGAACAACATGACCCAGTGTCCTGAGCCCTCAGTACTTCAATTAGTACTCTACAATTACCAAAGGAGCATCTTCTCCAATTAACCCCAAGACTTACCAAGACAACCTCAAATCAGTTCACATTCAAAGTCATGTTCAAGCAATAGGGTAAATGATTTCTTTAAGACGAGAGATAGAATATCAAAAATGCCTAGCTATTCAAGAAAACATAGTATTTTTGTTTCCTTATTGAGTGTTATACTTATTCAGGAAGATCTTGATACAATATTATGGTTCCTGTGCTTTGCTGATATTAAAAACTGTTGTTCTAAACAAGCGTTCTCTTGAAATTCCATGGAAATGCTATGTCAGTAGAATCACTTTAAGTACATAGGCCTACTTCACAGTTTTTATATTTGCAGTGTTTTACAGATTTTTAGGGTGACGCATCGCAAATTATACGAATTCAAGACAGATTCAAGCTTAATAGAGCAGGCGTTGACAGGTGTTCTTTAAAGTGTGGTTTCTATGTGATTGAAGTCGCACTGATGTTGCCAGGCAGCGAGTGAAACACTCAGAACACAACAGGAGAGGTATGCGAGCAACAGAGTGGTCAATCCAGTTGAGAAGGTATGCGTGAGGTGAGGCATTAGCGCAGAAATTTGCTGAGGCAGGGCCGGGCCGTTCCCCTCCCAGTATCGAAGCAGTACTGGGCGGATGGGTCACCATCAGGGGGTGTAACCCTTTCATGGCCATTGTTAGCATTTGCTCATTCATCTGATGCAGGGAGTTTCCTGTACATCCACATATCAGCAGCTTCATTAAAAAAGGTGGATTGTTGAAGGTAAAAAAATGATAAATTGGAAGGTTGGCTGTGATTTGGACAAATGGGATGGTAATTGTTGAACTGAACAAATGAAAAATGAAAGCAATCATCTTGCTGTAAGCAATATGTATATGAGATTCTTACTTTGACAGTTTAATGGAAAAATTTGGTCATGGTTAACACCAATTCATTGTGCAGGTGCCATGAGTGAGAGTCCGAGAGGAGTCAATTGAGGGAGCAGAAACGGACGGAAAGGTGTAACCTGGAAAAACACCTGCAGGCACTTGTCGCTTCTTGGTGCTGCCGGCTTGTGTTCCGAACTGCAAATCCCGGCAAGTCTCCGGCTGCTTACGAGGTGTACAGTTACGGGCCCCTCTAATCATGTGATGCAGGGCCAACGATGATTGTTGGAGACAGGCGGATTAGAGTAATGTGGCCAAGATGAGATGGAACCATGCACCACCTGTAGGCACTTATGCGCCCCAGTACTGAGGCTCCTAAGACTGGAATGGAACATGAGGAGGATGTTATTTGGTGGCTGGCTCAGAAGCCACTTACAGGCAGTTAACTGCTGCCGGGGAATGTCGGAGAACATCCCCGACCTGGCAGCAGGCGCAGATAGCGTTACTGTAAAGAGGCCCTGTACATCAGCGCGGTTCTGAGGAAGGCCATAGAGCCCATCAAGCCATTCTGAAGGATACACTGAATGCTCCATTATGGGCTCCTTAGTAGACCAACTGGTAAAGGCATTCACCATGACCCCAAACTGGGCCTGGTGGTGGTTTAATCTATGCCTATGCGGCTAGCCCTCTAGAAGTGCATAGAGGCAGGACACAAGTGGCCTCATCCTGCTGCTGCATTCATTTGTTCAAACAACACAGCAGGCACACAACCCTGGAAACAAACTGTCATCAGTTAGAGATTATGCCTCCCCGCCAATTGGTGCAAGCTCTCCTGTAGTAGATGGCAGTTACTGCCTTACAGAGAAGTACATCAGAGCAGTCGACAACCGGCAGCAGCACAGGATGCCAGTGGTAGACTGCAACTTGTGGTGCAGATGTCAATGCCAAATTTAGTGGAAAAAGAGGAAAATATTTCCAAAAATAAGACACCACACTAAATCTACTACGTTAGTCAGCTCTTGTTTACATGTCCTTTATGCAAGTTTTGGAAAACTTCAAAGAGCAACTAAGTTTTCAAGAGCATGTGTGCAACTTGCAAAGACAAGTCGATGGAATTACACACAGTTTAGCCAAGATAAGTACAGTACAATTACGCACAAACACGCAAACACCCCTGAGGTCAATAGTTTCATCTGCGCCCCATTCAGCTGTCCGGGATGGAAAGCACATTCTCTTTTGATCAATTTGCTTCAAAGATGATGGGATAATGAAGATTCCTGTGTCTGATTAGGTTGTGCAACTGTGCTGAAACTGCTCATCTCTACCCTGCTTGGCTGCGGCTTTGCCCACATGGTTTCTTATTCCTGTGACCCCAGCGTGAATCCCCCGGCCAGTGACGATAAAAGAGAACTGATAATTGAGAAGTGGGCTAATGCCCGAATATTGGCAGAAGTATCAGATGCAGCCGACCTCATGATTTAGCTCTGGGTGAACGTACCACAAGCAGCAGGCAGGCATTTTGCCTCACGGTAGCTTGCAAGGGCTTCAGGGAACAGACACAATCTACCAGACCATCAAGTTCAGAGAACGCTTTCCACACAGCTCAAATTGGATGAGACGAGACTGCTGCTCCCGGACATTTTCCATAGGCCCTTTCCTGGACTGGCCTCTGCCTTTTTCCTAACTTCGCCTTGCCCTGCTTTATGCGCTCCCATTCTGACGGCAAGTGTGTGGCCTCAGACGCATGCACTCTGAGGAGAGGTGGGGAGAAACACCTCTCCCTATATCTGCCAAATGACAGGCTGGGAAAATATTCTCCCACCTGAAACATTAGTGATCAGACAACATTGCCATCTCAAAGCTGATGAAGGCATGTCAAATATGTGAAGACAGCAGGGAAATTGTTTTGACTGATGAATCATGCCTAACAGCTATTTGAGTGGAATGAAATTAGTTCATAGCTATCTTAGGGGCATCTTCTTAAAAAGATCAAATTAACCTCAGAATTACTGAGATTAATCAGGAGTAATTGCCAAGATTACTCAATGTAGAACATTACAGTGGTACCCTTAATGGCAATACTCCTGGGAAATAAAATTCCAGACAAAAGTATATTTTAAGCCCTGTGTGTATAAGCGTTTTTGTCCAATTGCAGGACATTTTGCTCTACAACTGTGTCACAACAAGAATCCTACTACTTTGCACCAATTTTCAGTACAACACAGAGAGAGAGAGCTTGACATCAGTATATTAGCATCATCCAAGCACATTACTACTACATGGAGCCCCAGCATAGCAATCAGGTCATTGCATCATCTTCATCTCAAATCACGGTCACAAGAAATGCTGGTTTTCCATCCTGTCTTTACCTGCAAGCCAAAAGTGAGGACAGGCTGGCCAATCAGTAGCACTAATTGTTACGTTAATTACCTGGAACGAAAGGAAACCAGACATCGGCACCTGAGTGATGCATCTATTACTCAACTCTGCATATGTTACAATTCTAGTCAAACAACCAGCCACCATTTGCAAAGGTTTTCACAATATCCTGTCGCAATGGTGCATCTCTCCATAACCAGTTTAACATTGAGTGTTTGGTTACATACCAAAACTGGTAAAACTGATAACAGGGTTTGTTGTGGGGATGCAAAACAGAGCTGCAAATTTCATACGTTTTTATCCAACTGAAATACATGTGACGATAAACCTGCCTGTTGTTCATATTTTTCTGATGTTTAGTCTATGACAAACCTCACCACAAGATAATCATGGACGCAGACACAAGCAACTAGAAAGTGCTTTCATCATTTATAAGTCAGCAGATTATATGTAAGGGTACAATTTCCTGTGACTGAAATTACTAAATGACTAAATATGTGTCAGACTGATAACAGGGAGTACTGTTCAACAGATACTGTACATCAAAAATAGATGAGGTGGAGTTCTGCTAAGACGACAGCTTCCACGGTCAAATCATTCAAGTGGTTCTCAAAGGTCTAGAGAGCATAACATTGTTAGCATTGTTATTTTTGAGAAAGGAAGTGGCCTAACAAAATAACTTCTCCGCAGAATTGCTACCTGCTCTTGACAAGCCTCGCTCATGTCACCCCGACTCATTCGCTCTCTCAAACCCTACAGTACACCCATTCCTTTCCAGAGAGGCCAAAATACCAGAGGGCTGTATGTTTGTGTCCTGCGGCGAGGGGGACTGCCCAATCAGCATGCTGGAGGAGTCAGGAAACCAGGCACAATTGAAAATGAAAGGAGGGGAGTTTGTGTGTGAAAGGCAGTACCACACAAAGAGGAGGTGCAGCGCAAATTCCAGTCACAGGGATGAATTGGGGCTGGTGGTTGGCTTTTTCACGTGAGCTCCGGGGGGGGGTGGGGGGGACATATCCAGCTTTTTCCCCTGCCCATTTAAGTCTCGCACAGTCGGCACAATCCAGGCACGGCCCAAAAACCACCCCAGCACAGGTGCTTTGGAGAACTCCAGATGGAGGAATAAACCGTAAGCCAACTGATGACAAGAACATCCATGCAAAGTCCCACTGGGGCTCACAAGCAAATCTACAACCACTGAACAGGGTCTGTTTTACGGAAGAGCCTCACACTGCAGCTCAAGCCAATGATTTAAACACAGGCCTGTGCTCCTGCCATAATACCTGGTCACTCAATTCTACTTAAACACTGTCTTTAACTGACTTCCTGGGTATTTAATTGTCACTTAAGTACAGCGCTATTCCTCAAATTTCAAGGCAATTGTCTAAACAGCTGTTCGACTTGAGCTCATAAGGAAGTCCTACTAAATTAAGTCATTACAGTTACTGTTCCTTTCGAATGAAACACTGTAAAATCTCACACTAGGTGTCAACAATATCCACTATGGCAGAATAAACAGGCTTTGTACACAAAACAGCAGTTAAGGACAAACAGATTGCAATATCTGAAAGTTGTCCAAAGCATTAAAGAGTGGCCCTCTATACATATAGCGACTGGCACACAGCAAATATGATCATATGAATCTAGACATGGTGAGGTATGAACTAAAGATTCAAATTAAATCTCCCCTCTGATCATAGTCATAGTTAAAATATTTCAAGGAATTGGTTCCCATAGGTGTGGCAGGACTGAAGTCAAAGGAGGTTCTTACTCACTTTTGTAAACCACTTCAACACTGCATCACTGCACAGTGCCTTTATTTGATGAAACACCTAAGCTACATCCCGAACTGAACCTCCATAAAACACCTCAACACTGCCAATTCATTTCTGGGTGTGCAAAGCACAATGTCTCACAAAAGGCTAATTCAACCCATGCCATCTTGAGATGGGGTGGTTCTGATAACAGTTTTCCAATGTTCAAACGGTTTTAAAAGCAGTTCAACATGCTGCACAAAAAACCTGACTCACAGAGTCTGTATTTATGAGCAATTTTAGAGTCTTTAGACTTAAATGGCAATCTGAAGCAATTCTTAAATTGCATGGTACAGTGTTTTTGCACCAAAAGATTATATCCAGCCTGGAACGTCTCTAAGCAACCCAACTTTTTTCCAGTCAAAAGGGCGTGCGGACAATACCTTCTCATTTTTGTCAATCCGCATCAATTGCATCAATCCTCGCGACATTTAATTACAAGCAAGTAGGCCAACCTTAACACACAACTCTACATTATAGGCTATTTACCTTCATTTTACCTATTTACCTTCAAATAATTAGGCTACAAAGTCATGCCCAGCCGCTTTATTTCTCAACCAGTCAGACTGGAAAATGCCCCCAGAAGGGACTAGGACCAGCTAGACAAGTGAATAAAAAGTACAGAATCGCTGCTTTCCAGCCGCCGAAATTATTTGACTAATACATGGAAGCATACAGTGTTTGAGCGCAAACACTCTAAATATAACAATAAAATAAAAAAACGTGTTTGTGCACTCTTTGGTGCATATGTTAAACCTGCAAGCAGACTATCAAATAAATGTATTGATTTGGATGCGAATTAATTTGGCTAGAACGCGCGGCTCCTTTTCATAGGCTATTATCACGCACCTGAAGTTTAACAATATTCTGAACACTGTAGCTAAGTTATGCAGCAACTGCACAACGTGACAGATGCAGCATTGCCCACGCTAATTTACCTTAAGGAATGCAAATATCCAGTTGATGCTCATCTTTTGACGCCAGTGCTATACCTGGCCATAAATTGGATACGATTACATAATATAACTAGCACTCGGGCATGCATTTGAAAATAAGAAATCTTACCAGGTACGCCGTTCAAGATGAAATCGTTAAGTAAAACAGCCGTTGCTTGTAGCATACACCTGCGGAACGTAGATTTCCTGGTGGCTAGGCTACTACACGTCAAGTGCGTCAAACAGACAAACTGAAAAGCGAGAGCTCAGAGTGTAGTATGCGTCTTTAGTGGAGCTGGCCGTTCGTCTGTCTCCCCAGAAAGCAAATCAGCAAAAAAAAAAAAGTCTCACAGGATGACTATCCGTGTCTGTGTTAGCGAGTCGCACTGCGGTATTATATATCGTCCATGTGACCAAACCACAGCCACCCAGCTTTGAAAACTAAAATGACTTATTCAGATGCTCTCAAAAATGCGTTTCCTCGAACCTGTTCCATAGGTAGAGTGAATTGACAACGTCACCTGCAAGCACGCCACAGCTCCGTGAATGACTTCATATGCCACGTGTTATAATCAAAATAAAGGATTTAAAGCATGGCAGAAGAACATATGGGGCGTGTAGTAAGGGAAATATGGGCGGCGGTTAATTGAGATATTAATTCGACGCTAAGGGACAACGTGCAGACCTTGATTCAATGCGCCATCTAACGGTAAATTTCGGAATTTAGACATGCTCACTCCAACAAAAGGTTTGTGAGAACCACCCGTTCATTAGTCGCTCGTCTCTCAATAAGAAACAACGGCAGTATGTCATACGGAGAGTGGTCTGCAGTAGCTATTTTTCAACAGTTGGTAATGATGTCAGTTTAGGGGGTTTCTTTACTAGTTTAAGAAAACCGGTTAACCAATTGTTTACCCACGTATTATACATTAAACAAAAAGAAGATTTAAATTAAACTAGTCTTTCTGAAAATTAAAAAGCGTAGCCTACTCTATTAACTGAAGAAAATATTCTGTTTTCGATGGCAACGTCTGTGGAAATAACTCGCCTGTGGAAAAATCGAATTGCATTTATATAACAATGTAACAGATTTTACAAAAAAATGTAATAAATGAATACAATCACTACTGCACAGGGCAGCTCTGCGTCATCGGATTTGACCTTGAGCCAATTAACACGTCTTCATAAAGCTAAATAACCAAAATGTTGCTACTGTGTTAAGGCAGGTTATTGTTTTTAAAATAAAAAAATATACCTACGATGGAGAGTGGTAGTGTCTTCCAAATGTCCAAATGTGCTGTTAGTATGAAAAAAGTATAGGGAAGGGATACCCTCACGGAGCACTTTATTAGGTAGACCTGTACACCAGCTTGTTAATGCAAATATTTAATCAACCAGTCATGTGGCAGCAACTAAATGCATGAAAGCATGCAGACATGGAATGATTGTTGGTTTGAATATCTCAGAAACTGCTGATCTCCTGGGATTTTCACGCACAACAGTTTCTAGAGTTTACAGAGAATGGTGCGAAAAACAAAAAACATCCTGCTCATTGGTATGAAGAGCATCTCTGAACACACAGTGCACCAAACCTCTTAAGTGGATAGGCTACAGCAGCAGAAGACCAATAAGTCTAATAAATACCTAATAAATTGCTCACTGAGTTTATATTTTTTCCCCAACTGTACAGTTGAGTAGAACGGCTAATTAACTGTGATGGATTTCTGTGGCAAATCTGCTAAATACAAGCATATGGTAAGCAGATAAGATAATTCTGTATATTTAAGCAGGTCTGTATCAAAAAGGTCTCAAAATAAAAGGACACACTGACCTCATGAATGACAACTGGGTGGTTTTCCATCACTTGAGTACATTTTATTTGATTATCATCCAAATATATGAGTACCTTAGATAATGCAATACATTCTGTTGCCAATAAAATATATTATTTATTTCTGTAATTTATTAACTGATTTAAAGTTGCAGTGTCTGCACTACTCTATATCTGGTACAGCCAGGAACCAAACTATGTTTGCTTTGTTTTTATTCAGCTAGATAAAAAAGTCAAAAAAATGCATAACTCTTTGAGATTTTGCTATGTGTTCATCTGTGTCACCATTTTGTATTTTATGTCATTCCATACTTTTCTTCCTGGAGGTCCTGAATATGTCCAATATGAGAATTAGGCTCTTATTTGTTAAAAGGCTGAACATTGGAGAGAAGGCACAGAGAAGCAGACTATGACCAAGCACATATTGTGACAACACAAGGCAAAAGTCCACTGCCATGTAAAGGCTCAGTGCTTGTCTTGCTTGCATCTTAGCATGGATTATAGGTTTGCACAAGCCTATATGATTAGCAGTTTTAAGTAATATATGTATTCATCAGACCTAATCTGTTCATTTTTAAATCAATACACACCTCATTGCTGGTAAACAAACACATGTGCTCCAGTACAAAGCAACCATAATGAAATCAGGTGTATTTTGTGACCCTTTTGTTGGAGGAATTTGCTGTTTTCTGCTTCATTGCCTTTGGGAATTTGATCACAAACTGGGACAGTAAGCATGAATGGTGCATGTGATATACAGGAATACAAACACATTACAAAGATGGTTTTTAAGCATGATACCTGGGTTACAATTCCATTTAAATTCCATCAGTCCAGTGGAAGGCTCTGGTTATGCCCTCATCCTGCTCTGTGATTGGTCTCTTCTCTGGTCCAAATTGATGACCCTGTTACATTTTCATTATTGAACTCATCCTGGATCACGTAACCATTGGCGACTTGGCACAAGTGTCATTCTGTCCTTCTAGAAGGCTATCAGCTTTCGCTTTCATTTAATCACTTTCTCTGGTCCTGCCACTTTCTCAAACACTGCAGTCAGGATTATAGATTAAATATCACTTAGTTCATAAAGCAAAGCAAGTCGTTGAACGTAACCGATCAGAAGACATGGTGTAAGACAGACATGTTGCGTGTTTCCAAAGTGTTCTATTATCCTGGATTAAAAGGAACTAAATTTGGCACAGCTCACTTTTTTCGTTATTTTTTTAAAGAACACAAGCTGTTATCGTGTAAATCAGCAATACTCAGCTCGATGGGTAAATATGCCACATTTCCCAAAAAAAACTTATCAAAATTTTCAAAAGGCACTTTCTTCTGTTCCATTACATGACATTGAAAACACTGAGAAAGGTAGACACCTCATAAGAATGATGCAATCTGGGTATTTTTGTTCAAAATAAAGGCACTTTGTTATCAGTTGGAATATTGGCTCACAACTGAATCCTGAAAGAACATTTGGTTTAGTGTGAAACCTGGAATGATTTATACTTCTTGAGTTCAATATGTTTTACAGATGGCTTGATAATCCATGGGCAATACAAAATCCCAAAGTTCAAAAAGGCTGTAGTTTTAATCCAATCCAAAGGAATGTTTTTGCAGTACTGGTGCAAGGCTGGTGCTGGTGGGGGTTACTTTTCTGTAGCACCTGACATCGTCCTTGTAAGACCCTACATCTTGGAGCCTGGTTCAAGCAGCTGTAGAAAGACACTACAAGTCCGGTATGTGATACGGCCAACATGCCAAAAGCAAAGAGTGGCCACTTTGGTCGCCTGGTCAGTTGTGCATGCAGACAATGATTCTATGAAGCTGTAGAAGGGAGATGGACGGAGGGTGAGAAAGTGTAATTAGTGCTTATCTGGCTACTGTGATTTGTATGCTGCTTAAAGCAAATTTGTATAAATAGTCAGATATTTTAGTCCAACATGTTTTGAAGCAGGTGGACAGTGATAATCACTTAGACCAGTGCCACGTAGTTCCCTGGAAATGTCCCGAAAGCTTGAGTCCTTTCTGATGTACCTGTGAAGGAAAAACAGGCGCATGTAATTTTCAAGACTGCAGAACCCATCTCTTTCCATTAAAAAATGAAACTTGTCATATCATGCTATACCCAGTAGAGGGCAGGCTTGAGTTTACTATTTACTTATTTTGACAGCGCACAAGACACTAACGTATGATGAATCATGGATCAAATGGACACATTACCTACAAACCAGCCGTCATCACACTTCTCCATCACCTGCACAATATCTCCTTCTCGTAGCTCCAGCTCATCACCATTCTGGGGCTTGTAGTTATAAATGGCTTTATACCTAAGGCATTGAAATGGGATGAGGACGAACATTGGAAGAACTAACCTTGTCTAGAAATAGCAAATAACTGTATTCTGGTTACATAACCATCTCACTTTCTTGTGTTAGTGGATCATAGACATATCGTTTCTCTTGGTCACATGAATGACTGGATACAAAATAAAATGTCAGATGTCAGTTCTGAAAAAGTAAGAGCTGCTAAAAATATGCTACATTCATTTTATCCAATTCTGACTTCAATTCAAACTCACGGTTGCCGTTGGACCACTGAGGAGCTTGGATTGGCAGAGACTTGTGCTGTGGGTGGAGCCTTGCTGTGCTGGCTGGGCTGGACGGAGTTTGTGATTGGTCCATCCTTATGAGAGCACAAACATTTTTGAAAACCTGCACTGCAGTTTACGCACAAGTTCAGTGTCTCCACAATTAATTACTAACTGAAACAGCCATGCTAATCTCTTTGGGTTCTGAAAGTGTACATTCTCACTTCTGTCCAAGCAGAAAGGGCTTTTTGAATCTCAGGAGATAATTAAAAAGTGATTTCTGCATTTCGACAAAACAATGACTGAATGCTCATATACAGTATGTCAAAGAAGATGACTGGTATTCATCATTCCATTAAAATCAGAGGTGAAGAATAGCCTGTCCCTGTTTCTCAAAAATCATTAGCCAGTCGCAAAGAAATCGAAAAACACACCTGAGTGGAATAACCTGGCTTGGACGTGGCATTGGACATGGCTCCTCCCCGCTGGGGAGCCCCCGATGCCTGATTGGACGGCGCCAGCGGCAGACTGGCCTCTCGGCTGAAGGAGTTTTGGGCCGCAGGGTGCGTCCCGCTCCAGTGGTTGGCCTGCGGAGTGGGGGAGGTGGAGACGGGGGAGGAGCCGGGCCAGTGATTGGAGGCCTGGTTGGAGGCCTGGTTGGAGAGCGCGGTCTGTATGGGGGACTGGGGCGAGCGTGACCGGAGGCCGGCCGCTCCGTAGGGGCCCGGGGACGATGGGGCCTGGGGGGTCGGGGAGTGAGGCTTCACGGGCGAGGCCTGCGGGCTGCGGTTGGGGCTGAAGGCAGAGGGGGAGAGGGGCGAGTGGAGAGGCCGTCCCGGACTGAGGGGCGAGGGAGAGCCGGGCGAGGAAGGGTACTCGTCCGAGGATTTGGTGCGAGGCATCTTGTTGACTTGGACGTAGCTGGCAGGGAAGATGCCGCTGCGGGAGGTGCCTGAGATCCTGCCCTCGAGCCAACTGTCATCGACACGCCTGGTCACACAGATGTGCTCTCCCTGAGAGAGAGAGGGAGAGAGGGAGTGGAAGAGAGGGAGAGAGAGAGAGAGGAGGAGAGAGAGGAAGAGAGGGAGAGAACAAGAGAGAAAGAGAGGAAGAGAGTAAGAGAGAGAGAGTTTCACTGGGATAGCTCCACACAGCAGCCTGGATTCAATCAACATTTGGCCTTAACCTCAACTACAAACTGAATGCAAATGCTATTTTGTTTTGGAACAAACACAGTTTGGTAAGTTCAGCAATCACCACCAAAACAAAATGAAATATTGTGTTTTCATAAAAATGCTTCCATTGGTTTCTAAGTTGAAATCAAATTTTGTCAGGCTAACATGTTTCTGATTAGCCTAAAATACATATCTGAGTGGCCTGAAAAAGCCATGAATGTTTGTGACATCTGTGAATGGTCTGAGATCCACAAGCCATAGGCATCTAAGCTCCATGAATCAGTGGATGCTGTAAAATATTGATTTTTTACCATGAAATACAGTCCAACACCTGCACACGTATCTGGCTTCCTACTCTTGAAAGAAACAATTTTATGGACTTTCATAACATTTTACTTGATTAAACGTCAGCCACCATGTATGTTGAGGCTGGTTCGGGTTACTCAGCATGGATGAACGCCCAGGGGAGTTTGACCCCACGGGTCTCTGAGAAGGGGTCATATGGGAGCCTGACCTTTCGGAAGGAGAGCTCCACAGGCAGGTCTGCTGGGAAGTTAAAGAGAGCGACTGCCTCCCCGTACTCCAGCACCTGGATGGTGGGAGACTTGATAGGTGTGGGCTTCTCGGTCGGGGGGATGATCTGCTCGAGAAAACGGAGAGGGAGGGTCAGCGAGGCCAAGGAAAGGCAAGACCGCGCGAATTCCAGCGCTGTAGGGTCTGTTCGTTCTCCACCCACCTCCACATAGGTGGTCGGAAAGATTCCGGCTCTCCCATGATGCTCTCCCTCAAACCAGTTACCGTCCACCTGCCTGTGTATGTACACCACATCCCCCTTCTGCAGGGTCAGCTCTCTGGAGGGAGATAGAGTAATATTTTTGACTAGAATTAACTTTGTACATATGCATATAATTAATTTAATCACAAATAAGTTCTGTTTTACCCAAGAACTTGAGGAAGTTGTTACTCATTACTACAGACCGCTGAAATGATTTCAGTAAGACCATGTCATTTGAAACTATTAAATGGTTAAGATGAACAGGGGTGAAGTAATTGGTTCACAGATGATATTACAGGCATTAAACTTACTTGGGTGACTGCGCTTGGAAATTGAACTTGGCCCTTGCTGCTTTCATCTGTACAAACACAAAAACGGTTTCTCAGCACTTTACCAAGAAAATCAGATTTAAGGTGCAAAGAGCTTCAATTTGCAAATGTTGAAGGTCGTTTCACAAAATTGTGCAATTTAATAAAGCCAAGTGCGGCTGACAGTAAGTAGGTCAGACAGAAATAGAAACAGTGAAAGATTCAAACCTTTCAAACCATGAAAAACCTCTCTGAATGCAACAATGTCTCTGTTAATCTCTCTGTTGTTGAAATCATTGATTACATTAGCAGAATTCCTACCACATATATTCCAAGACATTTGGTGTGTCACTGGTTCCACATCCTTGTAGGGTATGAATTGGAAGTCCACCCAGGAGTGCTCATGACTCTTACCTTCTTCTCTTCTCTCTTGGGTGGGAACTCCATGGCTTCAGGCGAAGAAGAAGTATTGACTGTAGGTGGGGGCAGGGGGGATGAGGACATGGAGCACATTCTGCTTACTACAGGGAGAGGGGGATTTCTTATCACGTGACATGCACACAACCTGACATGCTGGACCTGCCTTTGCTCATCTATATGGTAATAAAATCTCAAACTTCAGTCTGAAAAGTAGGAAGAGTTATTTTCCGATACATATTCCAGAAGTACTTGCCAAAACGAGCAAAGTTATTGTCACTTTAAGAAAGCAATAGGTGTGCTAGAAATGTGGGAGGGTAAAATGGAGAATATTTAATCTCTTCCAGCAAGATGTACAGTTCACACAGAGAAGTCAAAGTTTCTGACCAGTTCTCCCCGGACTAATCTCCAAGAAAAACAATTGGATCACGCTAATCTGTAATCACGGTTTCCGGCTTCTAGCGCTAATTTTCTGGGGCTACGCTCCGCCCTCATGCTGAGGTTTTCAGCAAGTTGAACCAAATACAGTCTGTCTTTATCTTTCAAAGTTGTGTTTTCAGGAAACGCACATCAGGGGAAGCGCGTAAGCAACATAGAAAATAGGACATTGACATCCTGGGTTTGCACACAGATATCAGAGCAGAGATTAAGCGAGGTAACATGACACCTTGCTCATGATTACCGGCAGTGAAAAATAAGAAAGAAAAGGGTGGAGTAGCATTGTTTGAGGAGACTGAGTTTTGAAGCCGGGCCGTGTTACACCATAACTAGGCTCTTTGTGGTAAATAATTTGAAGGCCTTACCTCTACCATGTGTGGGGCTGGATGATGTCCTTTGTGCAGCGCTGAAGCTGGGGACTGTTGGATGAGTGACAGGTGCCACTCCCCAGCTTTTAGTCACAGGCTGCTTTGTTGTGGTCCCAGGCCTGAGTAAAACACATGAAAGTGGTCAGTAGCGGCGCTTCCGTGGCAACGGGTCAGGAGGAACGCGTTGGTAGCAGTGCATCAGAAGCATGCTTCTTCTGCTCTGGCCCATGAAAGGTATCTAAGGAGACAGGAGTTATGTGTGCAGCGCTCTTTCCCAGCATTTGGATTACAACTTGGTTCAGCCAATGAGGCTGCTGTCCTGCACGTTTGTCACGTGGGCCCAGCTTCCCTGCTAAACTGCTGGTTTGTATAAAAAAATTTAAAGGGGCAAAAGAAGCAGCCAAAAAATGTGGAGAGAAGATGAGTATGGGGAACAAAAATATGCGCACAGGAAATCCAAAATTTCCCCATAAGAATTGGAAGCTCACATCTGTAACTGTGAGAAAACAGATTTTTATTTTTACTTAGAGCAGTATCATTCATGGACTCGGTTTGAAGGCTATATGCAGGGGTGTCTCATCTGAGAGGAGTCAGAGTGACTGGGGCAACTCAAACAATCTAACAACCGGAGCCTTACATGGCCATCTGTCTGTCTGAAGCAGCTCGCTACCTCTGAAGCCCATTGGACAGGTCCTGCTCAAATGTAGGCATCCTGACCACCCAGCTGTCGGGCACATGCTTCATCATTAAACCTGGAGCCCAAACGGGTCCTTCACGGCCCTGTGTCGGGTCGTTTTCTGCCTGAGTCGAGTCCGCAGCCAGGACGACAGGAACCTGTGAAAGTTTGCCACATTCTGTGAGTTGTGTTTCCACTTCACATTGCCTAGGTAACGGGCTGGTTTACTGCATCCTGGGGGCGGGGAAAGAGGCAGGGGGTAGAGGAGGCTGTGAAACATTCACTCTCTTTAACAAACAATAACAGAGAGAGTGTGTCTAAGAATGTATTACATACTTGCTAAGAAATCTGCAAGAGTGCGCTTGTGGGCAAACAGAAATTTGACGGTACATGTTTAAATAAGAAAGCTCTCCTCTGGCTCCCATTTCCTGTCTAACAGTTCAGCGCAGGTCCTGGTAAACATAGCTCAACCGCTTTCCAAAACATAGCTCAAAAGCTTTCCTAAATCTGCTGCTCGGAAATGTAGATACACATGACTTTAAGAGGGAAGGAGTTTTCTTAAACAGAACTTCCAATATTGATCAGTGCCCCTCCAAGAAGCAGGTTTCAGCAAACCCTGTCCTCCAGTCCACCAGGCCCACCACAAACAGGAGCCCCACTGTCATGCTGGGACAAGTCTGGGCTCCAGGGCGAGTTGGGGTGAAAGTATTATTTGGTCCCCGCTAACTGCAGTGGAGAAAGAGGAAACATAACTGGATTAAGGGCACTGCGGGGGAGGTACAAAGAGGTATGCAGGCAACTGGCCAGGAGTTCAACCATTAACTTGCCAAAACACCTTTAAAACTCCAGCACTGCTTCTACAGCAGGGGGTGAGCAATTGTTGTTTGCAGAAAACTGGAAAAACATGTTGCTTAAATCAGATGAATACCATTTTAACAGGATGCAGCAATTTACTTAATGATTTGGTTCCTTTTTTGCAAGGGTGAGACACAGAAATGTTCACCTTTGGAATAGGCCTCCTCAAAATATGACTTGTATCCATGATTTGAAAAAAAAAAAAAACATCTGATGTAATGTCCTGTAGCTTTGCCAGTTTCTATGTGGCAACTTTTTTTCCCTTCAACTACATTTTCAGCCGTTTCCTTTTATAAAATCTTGACCTACACTGTGACAGCACTGCTACTGTGACAGCACTGTGCTCTTCAAAGCAATGCGAGCACCAGGAAAGCTGTTGAGACAGTGAAAAGGACATTTATAGTTATTTTACGCTCTGATAAGATCGTAACTTGAGCCGGGCGCAAGCGAGGTGTGTTAATAAATTGGGCGTGATGCGAACAGCAGCAGACAAGCGACTTGGCTGATCACATCTACAAAAGCAGCCATTATGTCATCATAGTCTGGGTCCAAGAACATGGGAGACAGAAAACTAAAAGCCAAGACGTCCACCTCTTACAATAAACTCTCCTGGTCTGTGATGCATCTCAAAAGTATTCCAAAGGTGGAATTTCTTCCTTATGAGGAAATAAACCACAGAGGAGATAGAGTTTGTAGAAAGGCAATTTGATCTGTAAACCTTGAAATTATTCAAGGTTAGAAAACAAGGCCACAGTCACATCAGAATATAAACTATTCTTTCCAGAAAAGGCCAGTTGCTCTTCCAACTGATAAAGAGAAATACATGTACATTTGGCTTCAAAGCTGTTCTGTATAACAAGCTGTACTGCTGTTGATGAGAAAATAACATCCTCATGAAAAACGCAAAACAAAGCCAAGACCAGGACGTAGAGCAGAAGAGGATGACCAGAGTGTTTCCACATCAGGGCAACAGATCCAATCTGTTGCTCTACAAATCCATGTTCATCCCTGAAAATAGTGCAGGCAAAGTCAAAGCTATCCAGCCCAAAGGCTTTCTCCTAAGCTCCTTGTCAAACTCCCTCACAAAAAAGGTTTTAGTTTTACTGCAGGGGATAACCCAGTCACACAGGCATGTGATTCATTCAAACATACACACAGCTGCATACAGACTGCACACAAAGAAGTACACTAACTAGCACAACACATAAAAGCACATGCACATAAAAGCACATGCACATGCACACACACAGACAGACACACAGAACGATATGCACAAACAAACATATACAGTACACACACAAACACACACACAGGACACATGCACATAAACTCTCGTACCAACATGCGTGCATGTGTGCATGTACAGTATACAGACTAACTCAACGGGACAAACACACTCATAGCAAGACACATGTGCAAGTAAGATCCATATTGAGTCATATACATGCAGAAACACACATATAGACTTGTGTAATCATAGCAAATACATAAACACACATACATCCATGCACATCTATTCACATTCACACACACCATACATTTTCACGAACACATACACTCATGCGTGAACACAGACACACACTTTCACACACTTTCACACAAACACACACACACACACGCTCTCTCTTTCACACACAGGCACACATTCATAGATACACACACACGGACACAGACATACACGCACACACACACACAGACACACAGATACGGACACAGACACACACAAACACACACACACACACGCTGAGAGAAGCCCATCTGAGACTGTCACTCACCTTGCTTCTTGTGTGCTCCCTGTGCTTGGTGCAGTGGCTGGGACAGAGACCCTGGAGCCCTGGGAAGCAGAGATCACATTGAAGTGTGTTCCCCTGAGTCTGTCCTGCTCACAGAAACATAGAGGAAATATCACAGCAGCTCGCTGAGCATGAAGGCAGTGACCACTCCCGGCCGGGAGAGAGACTCAACTCAACTCCCCTGGGTCCTACGGCCCGCCGTGTATCAGCACAGAGACCGGCAGCTTGCTGTCAGATGATTAGCAATTATTTTTGTATCATGTCTGTTGTCAAGCCAAATCAAATAAATCACACGCAAAGAAGTTACATGGATGTAGAATCTGAGTTGCCACAGCAAATGAAGTTTGTGAAAGAGTCTGCATCTCAGATGGGAATGGACTGTGAATAACCCCAGCGGGGTCACTCCATTCCAGTTCCCATCCAAGCGAGAAAGTTGGCATGCACCGGGGCATGCAGACGCTACTCCAAGCAGGTTATGGTTGTGATTTCACTGCAATTACAGGCGCTTCTGAAAGTGCGCAAGACCGCAACGAAACGAAGGGCACTCCGTGTTCGCCGTGCGGGCTGCCCGTCATCGGAAAACATTGTGCAAGCGGGTGATTGGAGGCGGGCACATTCCGAGCGGGGGACGCCCAGGCAGATGTCAGGGGCCGTGGGGGCAGAGCTGGTAGGCATGCAGAGCCATCAGTCTCTGATACAGACATCCTGGGGCAATCAAACACTGACAAATCAGGGAGTTACTCCCTCCACTCAGAGAGAGATACTGTGTGAGCGGGGTCCAGTGATGGAGGGTGCATCTACAGTACGGGAAGAGCCCAAAATCCAGTCCTATTGATTACCTGCTTAAGGTATAAGTTCTCAACTGAATATTTCAATGACAATATAAGAATCACTCATTGTAATTGAATGCATTGAGTTCTAGAACACTGAATTTTTAAAAAACATTCCAAAAAATCCCCTCTTCAAAAATGGATAATTATTAGAGCAACTGACTCATGCAACCATAATGGAGTCAACACTCATAACTGACTAATAACTTCTTTTTTACAGGACGTTGCATGTACAGCATTCCTGGCTTCACATACTGGTGGCCTACTGATTGTTCTTGTGGAGCAGCTTTAACAATGTTCCAGCTCCACAGGAAGACTCAGTGGGCCTGGGGGAAGGACTGCGCTCTCTGCGTCTCTCTCTGAGTGGGAGGTGGACGGTGATTGGCCGATGCTGCGGGTTTTGAGGATGGAGGCGCGTGCATCAGCGGAGGGAGTCACAGGAGGCTCAGTACCTCACCCCGGCCTCGCCGCTGTCGTTTCTGAGACAGCCTCCTCTCTAGACCCTGGATGTCCGAGTCCAGCTCCGCCTCAAAGCGGCTCAGCTCTGAGACCAGACTGGCCTGGACCGAGCGGGGCGGGGTATGAGGTGGGGTTACTTCACAATGCACAGACACAGTACAGCAATGGTGCTGCTCCTCTTCATCCACTCTAAACCTATACCCTTCTGTGCTCTAAAACACCATTAACTACTCAAGGTACTGAGTCTGCAGAATTAATGCAGATGAACAATGGTCACTGTTACTAGTTTCAGCTCAGTAACATTCCCCTCCCTGTTTTTACAGTACTGGCTCACTGTCTGTGAGCGGCACAGTCTGAATTGTTTCTATTGCTTCTTCATCTATTCTTATTGTTTTGAATGTAAGTGGGCACATCTGGATGAGCTGGAACTAACATCCCTGCACTGACCTGAGTGTTCATGCACTGGGCCTTTATTTCACTCACCTCAATGGAGGGGGATCGTGGCTTCACCAGGGACTGCTGGGTGGGACGGTGGCCCTGAGAACAGGAAGCACAAATACAAGGTCACTGAGAGAACCAGGTGGTGTCTCCTCTAAGGGAGATAGGAGACATTTTCTCTGGAAGGTTTCACATGGAGAAGTATTGCGCTGGAATCGGCCTCATGATTTCATATGAGGAGGCAGAAAAATAGTGACATTTTTCTCATTGTATTTATCATCATATTTTATGATGCTATGTCAAATCAATTATATTTGTATGATGCTTTTTACAGACTGTCACAAAGACACTGAAGAGTAACTGAAGGGCAAAAAAGGACAAAAACTAGGCATGAACCCTTCAAAGTAGATACAAGTGCATTTTAGATAAGCCTGTTTGCCAAAAGGCCAAGTTGCATAAGCAAAAGGTGTTTTGTAGAAGCTGGAACTATTGGTTGATTTCCAAAATGACTAATGGCATTCTTGTAAATTAAGGGAGATAAAAATGTCAGGTAGTAAAACAGACCTTGTCCTTGAAAAATAACTATCCCCAGGACAACGCAATAAATGGATAGTGATGAGACCCCATACCCGAGCGATTGCGTAAGCCATGGCTTTAAAAGGGGAAGAGTTTTACAGAAGTCTTTATAGTCCCTCCAAATACCTTGGCAGGGTAAGTCACTACCCACACCAGAGCTGAACTTCACAGTAACATTTATCACTGCTAGCAAAATAATACAGCCGATGAGGTCATTCCACACGTAGCAAAGCACCTGATATGGTATTTGTGAGCTTGTGAGAAACAAGCAGCAAATTGCTCCGTGCCTTTTTGCGCTCAGCTGGGGGGTTCAGCCCTTGCATTCTTTTATTCTTGCAATAAGACTTTCTTAAATCTTATTTATTTTCTCGCTGTAGATAATATTAGCTTTTATTAAGCTACTGTTTGCTTGATAAGAGCAATATTTTTATTCCATTGGAAAATCTTGAAATTAGTCAATCTGTCTTACCTCAGTCAATATTTTTGTCTCATTTAGCAAAAAAAGAAAAAAACAGAAGATTTTAAGTCTCATTATAAGTACTAAAGTGGTTGAGATTGACTTATTTTATCTTTTTTGGCAGTGTGGGCGTGTCGGTATGTTTGACGTCGGCTGGGCGGGTGGAGAAAGCCTCCATGCTGTGAGCATTCAGACACCACAAGCGGTTAAAGGTGTAAGCACTGTCACAAGCTGCCTGTGGCCTGTACCAACCCAGCGCCCAGACGGAACAATGGCTTCTTGTCTGGGCTCAAAGAGCCGGGCCTATTCAGCTGCAGATCTGGGACACAGGGACAGGAGCCCCCACCCCCCTTCACCTCCGCAAATGAACACACATCCTGGTCAATCGCACTGTTCATTCGCACACACACCCAAAATGAGGAGGTGTTAGCCATGTCCCCATAGCGTGAGGAGGCGCTCCTCGCACCTCCCTGTGAGGTCTGTGTTTGACGAGCGGGACGGGGCCTTTGCGCTCGGAGGTCACTCCCACACTGCGGTTGGCAGAGTCGCGCTGCTGCCATTCTGTCCCTGAGCTGCTGAGGTCAGCCAGGGACCCTGTTAGGAGCCTGATTTACTGTCCAGGCTTGGAACAAAATGACCCCCACGGCTGCCAGTTCCTCAGTCAAAGCACTGGCTCGGAAATATGCTGCCAGATGACCGTCACATGCTCAGAGCCACTGCCAGGAATTACACTTTTACTATGTGGCATCAGCACCATTGATATCCTGACCGTGCTGTACCACAAACTATCTGGGGATTATCTGTTTCTTTTACAGTCCAATTAAAAAAAGAGAAGGAAGCAAATAAAGACAATACCTATGTACATTGCGCATGAAGAATTTAATGTAATGTTTTAAAGACAAAGAATGTAATGTTTTAATACAAAAGACATTGATTTGCCATGGCACGCAGTCAGAGATAAATCACTGCAGGAATAGCTGATGCAGCATCCCTTCATCATAAAATGCTTTAGTCCTGACAGGAAATGAATAGACCAAAGGGGTTGCTTGGTCTGTTTCCTGAATCTTACTATCTGTGTATGTAAGGGGAAGGGAGTGGGGGTGGTGGGGTTAGTGAGAGAGGGCTATAGGACACGGGACTGACTTGAGCCCCTGGACCTCACCAAATCTCCATATCTGAGTATCTACCCACAAACCTGCCCATCGACAGACAGAACACAAAGCTGTAGCCTGAATGCAGTACAAGGCTTGCATTAAACTACACAATGAACAAACTGTGACAGGCTTTATGAGGCCTATTCAAACAACCTAGAGTTTTTTTTTTCTCTTGGAGAAATCCAATAAAGTCATCTCATATTTTACTTATTTATTTATTTTCAGTTCAGCAGACACTGTCCCATTCGAAGAAAAACCTTTCACAGAATGCCTGTAGGATCACATAGTGGGTGCAAGTCAGGACATCCAAATCTTTTTCAGTTGCTATTTCACATTCTTACAGCAATAAAACTATATGATCACTCCAAAGCTAACATATGTGCTAAAGGATGATTAGTTTAAACCAAAAAAGGAAAAGAATGCTGTTTTTGTAGTAAGTGCAAGGCTATTCTGCCAAGCTAAACTTATAATGTCACCAGTTCCCTATTATTACTCACACAGTAAAATATTACTGGCAAAATAAATCTATTACTGACTCACAGTTCTGAAGCAGTACTGCTCTAGGAGCGCCTCATTTTGCCCATAATCTGGTAATGCTATTAGCCTACCTGCTGGTAAAACAAACAGGTCATGCTTTTGCTTAACTCTCCCCCAATAGCAGCCCCTCTCACCTGCGTGCGGTCCTCGGAGTGGGCACTCTGCCCCGGCTCAAAGTCGAATATGCTCCTGGGCTCAGGGTGCCTTCTCCCTCCGTTGGACTGATTGTCTCCATCCCCTAGCTCACTCCTGCAACGCACACGCCCCGCCCCACCAAGCAAGGCGCGTTTATCGCAGTTTTACCGCTGCTACCTGCAGCAACACATCCCCACATGCCTCTCCCACTCCTGTTTTTTTTCTCTTTTTGTCTCTTTGCGGTTGGGGTATTTGCTGGTATTTACGTAGGAGGCCACTGTCCCCGTATCCAGGCTGCCTGCTACAGTACCCCAGGTACAGACTGAACAATGCACCCAAACTGGTGGATGAAGGAACCATTCATGGTGTGGTATTATACTCCTGTATGGGCTGGTTTCGCAGAATCTACATTTGAAATTGTATTCAGTCTAGAAATAAACTTAATCTAAGTCAGTGAAACTGGCTCAATATGTGCTAACGTGTGTAATATGTGTACTATACGTATATGACTGTCCTTAATATGACCTGATGTTATATTTGCACGGCTCTATACATTTTGTCCATGATTCATTTCATTTGTATTATCTACAGTATTTGGCAGCCATATATAAAAAATTCAAACAGGAAATATGCGGCCACTTGAGTGATTACTGCCTCTAAAAAAATGCATGACACGTCCTCCATCTCCACCCCCCCCCCTCCTTATTCTCTCTCTCTCTCTCTCTCTCTCTCTCTCTCTCTCTCTCTTTCAAACCTGTCCTTTTCAGATCCTGGAATGTACAGCAAAACCTATAGCCTTTCCCTGGTAGTCGCAGTATCAGTGAGCCAGTGATAAGGTGCTTGTACATCTCCCACCTTACCAGTCAGGCAGTGCGCCATACGGGGTGAGAGTGAACAGGTCCTTCCCGTCCACATATCCATCCACAAGAACCACGGTGGGGGGGTCTCTGGGGGGGTGTCTGGGGGGGTCAGGACTCCCTGAGGGTCAGATAAAGTGATGACACTTCAGTGAACCAAGTCTGAGCGTGTAACATTGTGAGGAAATTTCATCAGTCACAGCTAATCAATCCCAGTTTGTACTATAACCAATTAAAGATGGTGTGTGCAGCTGGAGTTCATCTCTTCCACACTTACTGTCCTCCGACCACAGCCTGGAGTCCCCCAGGTCAGGCTCTGCGACAGAGAGATAAGAAAGAGAGTGTGTTTGAGTTTGAACAAACCATTTTGTTCTTCACTGAAGCTGGTAACATCCAGCACAACAAGAGAAAACGATTAAAACTGAAATAAAATATTAAGAATACATTTCCCATAAGGGACAGATTTCATGGTTATTGCACCAAGTTTTTGAGTGGGGAAAGACAGGGAGATAGAGAGTGTTCAGTGCATGTATTCCCTTGTTTTTTTGTTGTCTGCAAATGTATCTGTACTTTTGCAACTCCTGTCTTGCCAGTAAAGACACACAAAAAAAATCACAAAAGAGAAAGGTAGAGCCAGAGAGGGACTTGGTGATTCTTAGAACAGTGTAGAAAACAAAACGGCTAAGGGGAGTGGTACTTAGTAAAGAAAAGCAGTGGGGTGGAGGTAATGAGTGTTTTCAGGCGGGATAATGAGACCCCCTCTCTGTAAGCACAGGTGGGGCTTTACACGGCCATTATTACCACCAATAACTGTGTCTCAGCGCAGTCAGTTAAGCACTCTCTCTCCAGACATGATGTTAAGGCTGAATCTATCACGAGAGACCCCCATCATGGTCACCATAAACCAGTGAAGTTATAGTACGTGAAGTCACCCAAACTGAAGGAAAGTCTATCGATGGCATTATCCTCTGTCCATCATTCATGGTTGATGCCGAATTACATTCCAGTAGCATTACCTTCACCTTTTTTCCCTCCATCAATTTTGGTCATCGTTTGATTATTAATCAAGGTTTCACCTCAAGTGACAACGTAATTGGTGCCTGTCATCTGAAGCCCAGGCGGAGAGATGACAGAAAGGGCTCTGTGCACATTAAATGTGTTTGGCCTCTTAGGGTAAAACATCTGTTAAATGCAGACATTTGTGGAAACAAGCCCAAACTAGCCAAAAATATAGAAAAATCATAAAATTCACACCTCTCCCAAAACATGCCAATCAATTCAGCCAGATCCTTGTGTTCAGGTCAGTTCTACACTTATCCCATTGCTTTCCATTCAGTGATGTAGAAAGCACGTGACAATGTGCTTTCCTGATAGGCTCTTAACCCTGGAATTCTCTGGCTCTCGGATTGGCTCTCCAGTGACTGACACTGACAGAAAGGAATTCCTGAGAGGGCGGGGCGGTGGTGTGAGATGGGCGACCTCACTTACCTGGTGGTTTCTTGTGGATCTGTCTGAACATGCTCCTGTACCAGTCCTTTGGTTTGTTCACACTCTGAGGGAGGGGCGGAGAGAGGGAGAGAGAGTGAGCGAGAGAAGGATTTTCTATAGAAAACATTTTGGTAAGGTAGCTTCCTATATGAGATACAGAGTGCTTAGTGATATCACGTGGTCAGGGGGATGAGTGTTCACACATGTGTGCTGCTCTTACAGATCTGGAAGCGATAGGCATTCCAGTCTCATCCACAGGGCCAATGCCTGAGAACTTGATCAGCCTCTCTTCGGCCGGGGTAGACCTCCGGGGCAGAGTGGCAGAGAAACCCTGCACACCATTTACCAGGGTCCCTGTCACAGAGAGAGGAGCACACGTGCCCTCAACATTCACTACAGCCAGCACGGTACAGGGACGGAGCTATGACCATCCGACAGAGACTCTCACACAGAAAATACCAACAGAAATTACAGTACCATTCTTTTGAATCCTTTATACAATTTAATTTGCTGTTGCTAATTATTACATACAGTAAATACATGTTGCAGTACTTGATGCTCTACTTTTCTGGATAATGTAGAATATACAAAAATAATGACGATAATATACACATAAAGTTAGAAACTACAAACATTGTTAGAACACACACATTAAAGATAACCAATGCTAAGTTGAGGGAGCGTTTCTTAAAAAAAATAATATATATAACTCAATGCTCTGAGAAACATGGATGTGTCTTACCGTGAGATTTTGGGGGTCCGTAATATGAACCGAAGCTGAGTGTTGGTGATCCTCTGCCATTGGTCTCTGAGACCTGGAGGAGAGAGCTGGCGAGCTTAGCACAAAACCTTGGGTCTGAATCAACAGGAAAACACGTGATCCAGACCCATATGTAGCCAGACCGATGAAGCTTAATCGAGTTGTCTCATACAAAGAAAGTCATTCTCCCCCAATTTGCAAGCCATAAGAGATAGACTGTCATACTTAAGTGGCCCCACACGGGGGAGCAATTGTCTCCTAAATGAAGCAGACATACAAAAAATTGAAATGTGCCGTTATCCTCGATGAAAACAGATTGATAATAATGTCTGAACAGCAGTGTGTCTGTGTGAAATTGGGGGCAGCTTGCCTGGGAGGGGTGGCTGGGGCTGAGGGTGCAGGTGCGGTAGGGGCTCAGCGGTGGGGTGGGGAGCCCGGGGGAGATCACCACCTCCTGGGTCAGGTCAGGGGAGTGGCGGTACTGCTGCAGCGGCCCGTGGGCGCCATCGTCTGAGAAGACGATCCGCGAGCCGTTCAGATGGTCCTGGATTTCCACCTGCCGCTGCGCGAGGGCAGAGAGAACGGATTAGAGGTCTGGTTCAGTCTCCCCATCCTCCCCATCCTCGCTCATATCCGCCGTTTCATCCCTCTTTCCGCTTAGTCATGGACGCACACCGTCGCTTTTGAGAGGCTTCTTTCCCAAAGGCCAAGCAGCCAGGGGCAAAAGTGAGTGTGGAGCCCGTCTCCCGTCTCTGGGTGCTAATTAGCCCCTATTATGCACGTCCTGGTGAGAGGGCACTAATTTATTTAAAGCAGCGCTCTGTGGAAGTGTTGTTCCACCCACTTCATCATCTCCTTTGCAGAGGCTGGAGAAAGGGCCCATTCAGGGGGACGGTAAGGAGGGTGAAATAAGAGAGCCTCATTATGTGGCCATTAACCGCCCATTCAGCAGCGCTGCCCATTCTGAGGGCTGGCTGGGGCATTACTGGGGCTGTGGGGGCGATGACGTCACCCACCCACAGTCCGGTGGAGCAGCAGTAATGATGCCCCCTGTGCTCCCCTGCCCCACCCCCCGTTTCCATGGAAACCCCCCCCCCCCCGCACACCAGCCCTACCTCTTACCCCTGATCCTGTTTGTTTATGTGCGAGGGGCGTTTGAGCCTCTGCTGCCCTCACGGTTTCTGTTCTGGGGTCATGGGAAGCACCCTGGTTTCTCACAGCTTGTGAAACTGTATCTACATAAATCAGGGAGACGCCATTGTGCCACTAGGACCGGGGGTATTTTCATGGAAATTTCCCTTCAACAAATTGTTTTTCTCCCCTTTTCAGCCTGTTTTGTCCACGTTGGTTGTAGTTGCCTTTTTGCCCGACTTTGAGACTTCCAGGTACAGCTCAGCCCTGCCCGGCATTGGCAGGCTTCGAATACATCACCACGAAAATCTCTTTGGACACCATAAGAGCTTTTAAGCTTTACTGAAGAGGAATTCATGCCAACAGTCTGATGAATTGCAAATCAGCTGTTAGCCCCAACCTATTTTAACACGTGTTTGCTCTTATCTATTGAGACTAAAGTGCATTATCAAATATTTTATTATACCTCCCATATGACACCTAGCAATTAAGAGCCTGTTAACCTGGCACTATACCTGAGACTGCATGTCATCTGTCCTGGACCTGGTCACTGGGCTGTGTATAAACTGTGTGGTCCACTGTCTCGGCCTGTAAGTGGAGAGAGAGAGAGAGAGAGAGAGAGAGAGAGAGAGAGAGAGAGAGAGAGAGAGAGAGAGAGAGAGAGAGAGAGAAAGAGAGAGAGAGAGAGAGAGAGAGAGAGAGAGAGAGAGAGAGAGAGATGCTCAAATGACACTGGCTAAAACAAGAGTGTAAAAAAATTCTGACACCTGGGACCCTGCAGCTACATTAAGTTATGTGTTTTCCTAGCTCCCAGTCACAGGAAGTGATTTTAATGAGACATTCAGTGGTGCACAGGCACAGACAAGCATGGTCTTCAGTTGAGGAGATTTCAGTGTGTTCTCCACAAATACACAAGTGACTATTAAAGCCTATTCTCAGCTAAGAGATCTAATGTCATTAGTAATCAGAATGCAGTTCATGTTTCAGCCTATTGTAGACACAGGAAGTGCTGCATAAGAAGTATTCAGGCAATCCATTACATACAGCACACAGTCTCTGAAGCTTGTAGAGTATGGTGAAGGCATGATGTGCTGAATCAGAAAAGCCTCAATGCCAGTGTGTACACTACTGAAGAGCACCCATACCCGTGTAGAGCAGTCTGTCAATCTCACTGTGTCACATGACACTGCAGCATCCTGCCCCTCACCATACTAACCCAACCTACATGGATACAGAGGTGTGTGTGCATGTACATGTGCAAATGCAGGCACACACGTCGCTTTACAGCCAGGGATACACCCAACACCTAGACATGTGATGAATACATCCATACACACACACACACTCACACACATACATACGTACACACTCATATACACACATACCCTGCAATCAATTCACGTGGTGAAGCACACAATGACTAAATGTAAGCACACACAGAGGGCTCTGAATAGAGACTAGTGTCCCTTCTGATTCTGATGACAAAGTGAAAAAACGTACTCTCACTCCTGTTGGTTAATCAGTAAGCCAGGCCAAATACTATGCACTGCTATTTCTAACAATTCCCTAAAGCAGTACAGGACATAATGTTTTTATTCAAAAGCCAGATGGATTTCTATTGTAGGGATGAATAAGTCATTCAATAATCAACTGAGACACATTCAGACATGTCTAAGAGCAAATAATTTTTGATAAATCATTCAACAAATGCTGAACTAAGGCACAAAGGGACTTGCTATTGATAAATGGACTGTGCTTGTTCACATTATCCTCTTGACAGACAAAAAGCCAGAAAATACAGGAAAAGTATTTATTTCCTGTAAATGTGCTATGTCAGACAAGGATCAGACATTTAATGTGGTTACCAGTTAGTCGAATTTGGACTGGGCAGCCACTGAAGATCTTATTTTGAATTTTCTAGTTATCTTCTAAAAAGTACACTTGAATACATGGAAAAACCTATCTCTGTCCACATTATACATGCAGTACAAGTCTTCATTTTCATCCCCTTGGTCTAAAGTGATTCATTTTCTAATGCTTTCCAATTCTTGAAGTGAAGTCTTGACTTTAAATGGGTGTGTTATGCCTCTGCCCTGCAAGGGAATTAGATTTTTTTGTTTCCATGGAAAGTGGCCGGTCAGAAGCAGAGGAAGCAAACCCCTCTCCTGAACCAGGATATTCAGTGGGTGGATCTGAATGCATCTTTCAGCTCAAAATCCAAGTGTAACAATTTGAGCACCATCAGAGAGCTCCAGAATGGAAAAATGTGGTTCATGTTCCTGTCCCAGCCACCCTGTCAGGATGATGGGAAACAATAATGGTGACTCAGAAGCCTTCTCAGTTCTTCCACTGCAGCGCAGCTAGTGGGATTGGATTGAGCAATCATTGCATAAAGATGCATTGTGAGGCCTAGTTAATTACTCCAATCTCCTGCACCTCTGCCACCCTGATTAAAAGAGCTGATGCTGTACATCAAACCTGTGGGCTGAAGGGCTGGTAATTTCACGAGAATCGAGAGGTACTCCCTCACGCTGCAGCCCAAAAAGGGTCTAGGAACAACACAGGGGATTGTTTCCACAGAACTACTGGAGCTACTGGAGCCATCACTCGAGCACCTATGCAGAGCGTTGGGATTGATAAGAACCCCCCCCCCCTTCCTTAGACAAAGCCAGAAAGCCAGACCAGTTCTGCAGAAGTTCCAATGGTATTTCCCATGAATGACTTTTTCCGTGTGCCGCTAGTGCAGAACATCCGTAATCATAAACTATGGGGTCTGTTATGGTCCAGACAGAAATCCCAAACACCAGCCCACTGGCACAGAGGCGTTAAGCACCCTCTTGTTCCAAGCGGGTTATGTCACCCCAAATGACTCATCACTACCAAACAAGCTGCGTTACATAACAAGGAAATACTTAAAGTGGCAATCTATGGATTTTTTTCATATGAGCAAATATCATATTTCAGATATTCTCACTGGCATTTCTCTAGCAATGACCATTGAGACCATGTTTGTTGTTTCATTTCATTTCTATAAATTAATATTTAAAGTTTGTGGAGGGACCACCATTCCCACCCTGTATGGAAATGTACACACAGAAACCTATGGAAGAAATGAGTGTTGAAAGTGCAGAGATGCGTAGTTTGCATAGACATGTGCTTCCAGCAGTGACACAGGAGAGTTTGAGCCTCATTAACACAAGAGGAGGAGTGGTTCAAGCAGTTATCTCTGTTTGCAGTACAATATCACTGTGCTGACATCGCTTATTGTCTGTCCTCAGTTATTCTTTTGTCCTCTGTTATTATCATTATTTTCTCTTACTGTCTCTGTCTTCTGTTTTCTCTTTTTTCTCTTGTCATTTTCTTCTCTCCTGAGTTGACGTGGTTGTAAGGCAAATGATGCCGCTGTGTTTTGGAGCGTGTCGACCTGGTATGACCACCAGTCACCATGGGTGGCCGCTAAGTCCACCAAAACCAAGGAAATCATAGATTGGCACTTTAAGAATGATAGGTGTCGAATACCAATGCAAGACAAGCACAAGCCTGACCTTTGAACTCACTGGAGTCCTATACTTAACTTCATTATTTCAAACATGTTGTTCATTAGCACCTTGATGCATAGCATTTAGCCAGGCCCATAAAACTAGTACTCATTGGCATTTGTAATGCTTCTCAAAGTCTGTCATCAGTTTTCATCGCTAAAAACTGAAGTACTGTAGTCGACTTGTTATGCACCATTGTGCTGCTCTCAATCATGAGGTCATTCAATTACAGAGGACCCGGGGTGACACTGTACCCCCCCCCCCCCCCCCCCCCCCCACACACACACACACACTTCAGTTCTCAAAATGGGGGAATGCATTTCATGTCCATTTGTACAAATGCTCTTTGCTCACCGGGCTGCTTAATTCAGTGAGGGGAAAAGGGAACAATCGGGTTTGTTCTTTTCTAATACACTGTGGTTATTCAGCCCGTACTCCCAGCCAAGGAATAAAGACACTCCAGTTTGTTTCTCTTTTTCATTCAGAAATTGACCATGCTGAAACATTTTCTGCATTCACAAATTAACTGTAATTTTTTTCAATTGTTGCACTTCGGAAGGAAATAATGTCAGAAGAAATGATTCAGTGTGTCCTCATAGCCTCACATATATTACCAAGTATGCCTCTGAATATATAGTATCTGGGACCCACTCCAAGAATTTGGCCCTGTGATCACTGCACATGGGCTATCCTACCACTGCTATGCGGATAATACCCAACTCTTCATCTCGTTCCCACCATCTGATACACAGGTTTTAGCCCGTATCTCTGCTTGCCTGAGTGACATCCAGAGCTGGATGGACAACCACCATCTAAAGCTCAACCCAGGTAAGACTGAAATGATATTCATTCCTGCTAATACCTCTCCCCATCTGGATCTCTCCATTTCCCTCGGGGATACCACACTCACGCCATCACCCAGTGCAAGGAACCTCGGCGTGGTGAAGGACAGCAGACTGTCCCTCTCCGAGAACATTGCGGCGGTGACCCGGTCATGCAGGTTCTTCCTATACAACATACAGAGAATCCGCCCCTTTCTCACCCCCTACTCGACCCAGCTCCTGGTCCAAGCGATGGTTCTACTGCAATTCCCTCTTGGCTGGCCTCCCAGCATCTGCCATCAGACCCCTCCAACTTATCCAGAATGCAGCAGCTCGTCTGGTCTTCAACCTTCCCAAATACTCACACGTCACCCCCCTGCTTACTTCCCTCCACTGGCTGCCTGTCATGGCTCGCATCAAATTCAAAACATTGGTGCTAGCCTTCCAAGCAGTTAAAGGGTCTTCCCCAGCTTACCTCCAAAAAATCATCAGACCCTACACCCCTGCCAGATCTCTTCGTTCAGCCTCCACAGGCTGCTTGGCACCTCCCCCTCTCCGAACCTCCACCTCACGCACTACTGTCTGTTCTGGCTCCACGGTGGTGGAATGAACTCCCCGTTGAGGTCAGAACTGGAGAATCTCTCCCCACCTTCAAGCGCAAACTGAAGACGCACCTCTTCAAGCAGCACCTCTCCCTGTCCCTCCCTACCTCCCTACCTGGTCCTGGTCCTTATCTTTGTTGTACAGGTAGCAGTTGAAATTGTACTTTCCTCTAGGGTCTTTCAGCGCACTTATCCCTGGTTATGGGTATGCACTTTGTTGTTTGTCGCTCTGGTAAGAGCATCTGCCAAATGCCATTAATGTAATGCAATGTAATGTAATGATTGAAAAACAAAAATGCAAAAAAAGGAAAAAATCACCATAAAAAGCCATAAAAAGTAAATGGTTTGTCCTTCTCTGCAGTGTCTCTGACGTCAGCAGAATTCATTGCCTAAACAAGTATGAGGGGGAACTTCAACCCAAAAGCTGCGTGGACCAACACAATTGCCAGACTCACACAACAAAGACCACAGCAAAGGAAGCCAAAACAAGATCTAACCTAATAAGGTAATATCAGTCCTGACATTTACTGAAAATATTCCCTCTGAACAGATTAGCTCTAGATATGTTTTTGGCCTAGCATGTTTTCAAGACCCTGCACATTCTTTATGGCTGACTAATACCAAGCTCTGACTCCAAACTGCCTCTCTGCTTGGGATTCCCTCCAAGAGCAGACAGAATGTTTGTTTACTGCAGCAGATTAATTAATGCGCACAGGTTCCCCTGAGACACAGTCACTTATTTACAAATGTTTTTTTGCCTAATATGGGGCTGCAGTTCTGAGTTTGCATACGCATACTGCAGACTCTTATTGGACATGCCAGGATGCCGTAGAGCGCCAAATTCCATGTAGCAGCCTCTGTAAACTTGGCGGGAGATAAAACACGGTTCTAGCAATGTTTGAGACACTCATCCCTCTGGCAACCTTGCCTGTCTGCGACATGCGGTTTGTAAACCTCTAAATCATTTTGCAAAGGGCCAAGCCTGGACAGTTAAAGCAGTGAATTTGTCTCCCAGGCACCCTCATATATCACTGACAAACAGCATATCCATGGTACACTAATACACGCTGCCCTGCCAGTGGACCCACTCAAGCATGTAGTCTCATTTCAGGTAGTGAAAGTGGGGGGTTTGCCAGACATTCAGAACAGGGGAGGGTGCCCAATGAGCGAGCTGGGGCATTAAAGACCTGCCTCTCTTTTGGTTTGGCTCAGTTTTCTACACTTGGAAAAAGCACAGCTCCAAAATAATAGTATCTAATCTAATATTAACCATACTACTCTTTTGTACACTGCAAAAAAAACCCAACCCAAAATAAGTATTTTAGTCTTATATTGAATTTTGCTTGTTAAGCAAACAGTGACTCAAAACAAACTAATATTTTCTACTTCAGAAAAAAGTATATTTTATTACATGACCAAAATCCTTAAGACAGTCAGTTTTTCCAGTGAAACAAAAGAGCAATTAACTCTTCTCAGAAGGCAATTGTGAGTCATTTGTCAGTAAACCCCCCCAGAGCAATGCCAACGTAAAGCACACTAAGACTGAGAAGAATCTTCCCTCCATTGCAGGAAGAGGAATTGTAATGGGACATAAGAACAGGTTTCCACCTGAACAGACCCTGGCCGTGTCATTGAGCCTTGGGTGGGCCTGCTGTACAGCACTGACCTCGCTGCCCCTCACATGACCGCATTGCTCTCCCAGGGTGCCCTGCTGTCCAAGCAGCCACAGCACATGCCACATGAACGGCCTCTGTTGCCCCCGGCAGCGGCACGGCTCCGACCCCTGGCCTCTCCTACCTACCTTTCAGTGGCTGACCACTCTTGTCAGGCAACTGCTGGGGAGGGTAAAAAATGACAACTGGACTGACCCCCCTCACCCTTTGTGGAAAGGACAATGTCAGATAGCAGTCAGGGACCTCCCCTCTTTCACCTTTTCTGTGTCTGTGAGGACAGGGCCAGGGTTAATGATCGACTCCAGTGCCTGGGAATGGCTGCTGATTCCACCTAAAAGAGTGGACGTGAGCCCCCGTGAAGGCAAGACTCCTGCAGACAAGGGCCAAAAGTTGATGAGCATTGGTTTGCTTGCAGAAGATAATAATAACAGGAAGATCTCCTTCAGTTGATCTCTAAGAACCCCCACCACGGGACTCCTAGCAGGATGAATAAACATCCCGTGAACTTTGTCCTGTACAGGAAGTCCTTCTGTTTTCCTAGTGTAATCTTTCTGTGTACCATTCTCAAACTGCCACTTGCGCTACTGCTCCTCAAATATGGAATCAGAGGAAACAGAATACAAGTTTATACATCTGGCAAAAGGTAAATAAATGACCTCATTCTTCAATTTATATCACTTCCTCCAAATCACACCTGCCTTTTTGCTTTCAAAATCGCACCATTTACCAAGGCAGCAATTGTCTTCAAATATTCAAGATCAATATAGAATGATACCATTAGCATAGCAAGCAAAAGCTGCATCATGTTTCCAAAAAGGATGTATGTTAGTGCAAATGTAAAGTTGGAGGGGGGATCTTTTTATCTAGGCTGAGAGAAGGGGTTTGTTTTGTTGTGGCGCTGCAAATCATCACTGTCCACTGTGAGGGGAACAGAACGATCCCGCCCAATCCTCAAATGATGAGCTTGGAGCATCTGAGACACAGATATAGACCGTACAAGGATCTGATCCACTGATGTTACCCCCTTAGTAAGAGAAATACACATGTATCACAGGCAGAGGCATTCTGTCCTTGTATGGTTCTTCCCTCTGTCTGCCAAGCTTGGGTAAAGCCAGGCCTCACATGCTACTTGTTAATGAAGTGGCCACACAGTTTATCTGTGTGTTCTTTCAGATGTAAATTATGCAGCCAATAGGCCTCCCCTTCAAAAGACCAATGGCAGACCGCCGGACTGTATAATGGACTAGCGATTTAACTCTCCTCTATACTTGTGCCTCAGACTTCCAACTGCCAGAGTTTTCTCATTGTTTGCCCTCAGCTGTTCCTTGCAAGCTCCAGTGCTTCTGTACCGCTTCATCTCAGTCAAGTATTTTTCCGAAACCTGGAAACTATCACACCAGTCACACAGCTGCATATTTGCTCTGTGCAAAGCAGGTAAGGCTGATGAATGTCAAAGGTCCGCGGCTCTCCCACATTGGTGCACTATAGAGTAATTAATTAATCTACAGAAACCAAAATGAATTACATCAAGATAGACCCAGTACATAAGCACAGTCCTCTTTTGCATATGCAAAGACAGAAGGCACACAACCTGACCCTGTCTGTGTTATGTGCAGGTTAGGTTGATAATGGCGGTTTGAAGATCAAGCGGAGCATCACGGCATTCCCTTTTCCCACTCCTGTTGGGATTACAGGGGAAGAAATAGAAGATTATACAGAGTATCAGGTTGAGGGCTGGTCAGGTGAGTTGGGTGGGGCGGGCGGATCAGAAGCACCCGGACCTTTCGTCAGTGCCCTGGGGAGAAGTAGTTCTGACAGTGCCGTCTGCTCGTGTTCATGTCACATAAGGGGGGGGGGGGGGGCGAGAGAACCCCCTCTACAAAGAGAGGTGCCGCCCGATGCTCTGGACTGAGACCAAGCAAATCAACAAATCCTGGGTCCACTGTTCCTCTCTGCCACCGCCCATTAGTCGTCTGTTGACATGCCAGACCTCGGGACACCCATGCCTCTTTCTCTCGACTATAGCCATTGTTCCCCAATCCCCTGAGCTGACAGCTTATTTTTGGCACTGGAAGTTTCCATTTCAGCTATTACAAAACACCGAGAGAGAAAACTGAACCCATAAGATCGAGACCAAACATGGCTAAATGAAATGCCCCTTCTTCATTAAGGCCACCTCAGCAGTAGGTAATGCTTTTCACATGTTATCCATGTGTGAGTTCCTTTAAGATGTCACCTTAGAAACACAGCTCAAAAGGAATCCTCGAGAAAATCCACTGCAATAAGCTTACAAGTTCGGTACATAACAACCTTTAAAGACAGACCAAACACTGAGCATTCAAAGTAAACCCACTGAAACCCATGCAGGATCTCAGCAGGGGACCCGCAGCTTACCAGCACAGGTTACTTACCGGTGTGTGTACACCACGCAGGGAAGCCCTGGAAGAAGGTGGTCCCCCCCAGCTCAACGCACTGTGCACTGCCTGCAAGCCCCGTCCATTCTGGTCCCTCTGCACTTGCTCTCCCTCTCTCCTCTCTCATTTTTCTCTCGCTCACTTTTCTCTCTCGCTCGGCCTGGGAAGAACTTCCCGGTTGACAGGCGTTTCCGTGGCAACCCCCGGGGCCCCTGCTCAAAAGCGATCCTCCTCCCTGCCTGCCAGTTCTGGGCTCCCTCAGTGAAGAAAGCTCTTTGTTGAGATAAGGTGATATTTCACAGCGCAGGGTTAAGGACAGGGGAATGCTAATAGTTTGCCAACACCACGTCCACCACCCTAATCACCTCCCACACCCGCTATCCCTCCCAGTCTGTCCCCAAAGCCTGCTTTCCGCTGCCGCACTTCCCCTGCTCGCTACTGGTGCCTCTCGAGCCGGCATGTAGAGGGCACGGTTCTGGGCAGTGGAGCAGGGGTTAGAAAAAAAGAGCCTTTGGATCACATTGTTGCGGAAATCACCAAGGGACTTACTGACTCATTAGCTTTTGAGGTGCCGGCTGCACCTAATCGGGATTAGGGCCCCGCAGATCACCTCTCCACTGAACAGGGCTGCTTTGGCCTCTCATCAAAGCCTCCACACTCTCAATGAGCAGAGCGAGGAAGGTTCCAGAAACATGGCTTTACTGAGCTGTATTTTGAAACTTCTGTCAAGGCAAGCAATGGGACACAACCCCAAAAGCTTTCAGGACCCTGCAACATTTTCATACTTAATACTGCCAGTATAGCATTAGCATGCATAGCATTTTACTTGCAATAACTATGTGCTAATTATCCATGTTTGTCACAAACTCAGAGGTGTAGGCACTACATGAGAAGAATACACTGGAATACCCTTGAAACAGATCAATGGGAGCTATCAACAGAAAGGACCATCCTTAGAGTGTCCTAAGAGACAGTGCTTGTTATATTAAACAAGAATGCGTCCTGACAACAGCGACAGACATTTATTGAACATCCTAACCAATGAATGATAGCTTTACTTAAGATACGAAATCAGTTTGGGGCACTGCATTCAGATTCCTCAAACAGCTGATAACCTGAAACCTGTCATTAGAATTCTGGGAGGGTAAAACCCCCCATTAGCCGAAAACGGAGAGGACAGAGTGTGCCTGGAGAGGAAACGGTGTAAAAAAATACAGCTCTGCTGATGCATTTACCCACACACTCCATGCTTCAACCCATCCGTGAATCACCCGTCCAAAACAAGCTAGTCCTGCTATTCCAGCGACTTTGTGTCATACAAACTGGATCTCTTTCAGTTGTGCAATGCAGCTGGCTGCCTTTTTGTTAACGGAAATAAATGCATTTTAATCAGGCATTACCATTCGCAGTAAACATGTAAGGACATTTAAACAGCCCTTTCAATGTCATGGAACGCCGTGTCTGCCCGATTTCACAGTACACTTTCAGAATGGAATAGACTGAGTCAGCTAGCAGTTAATAATTCAGCGGTGAAAGAGGCTGGCTGGGGTAGGATTCACTCAGACCAACACGGTGTACGCTTACAGAATCTGGTTATTGAAAATGTTTTTGCCAAGCAGTTAGAGCCACATTTATGAAAAAGAAAAGGGGGGGGGGGGTAAATTGCTTGAGCGGCGGTGCAGGCTCCCTCATTCCGTTGTCCCACAGTCTCCCACTGTGATCCAATCCCATAACATGTCACTCTGACAGTCAGAGCTGTGATCCAATCCCGCACCATGTCACTCTGACAGTCAGAGTGGGAAAGCTGACCACCGTCCTGGCAGATGACCTGGTGCCTCTCTCTTCGAAACGCACACACAAACCAGCACTCCAAAGGCGCCTTGGAATAAAAATACACGAAAATAAGTGCTTAATTCTTGCTTGATTAATCATTGGAGTGCAGGCCTCTGTGTGCTTTTCAATTTGTATGGGATTAGAAGGCTGACGCACCTTTTTTGATAAACAAAGCGCAAGGTAAAAGTTACGCTCTCCCTCTTAGGTGCTGTCTATTTCTCCTACAGTAATTACGAGCCCTGTCCAGTCTCAGGCCTCTCTCCGTGTGTTGTCCCTCTGTCTGCCTTTCTCTTTTGCTTTTTTTCTCCAACCACAACTGCAATGGTCAGAGTATCAAAATGGAATATTCAAAGAAATGAGACTGTCTGTGACCCAACTGATATTTTTGTATCTATTTTAAAGTTACAATAGCATTTTGCCAGCACATTCGTTGTACAGTTAAAGTTCAGTACCGTAACCAATACCGCTGTATTTTATTGAAATTCATATTTATTTGTTCTGCCTTTTCTCCATCGCATTTTTGAATACTTTCCATTGTTGAAGTGATACAGCATATATAGTATGTACTATGATTATTATTTTTTACTTTTTATTGAAAGTCAGACAACCCCACAAAGACAATTTAATCCTTTTTTAAAAATATATACCTTTAACAGAGAATTGTTAAAGGTATATATTTTCCATTTACTTAACATGTGGCAGTAAGAAACAGTCAGAAGAGACAACATTCTAAAAGACTAGCCACACTAAAAGTTTTGCAAGAACAGCAGTATTGGCTTTTCACAAATTAACCACTGGACAAGCACGGCCAAATGGAACCTAATCTCACAGCGCCCCCAATGTAACCATACCCCCACTGATAATAAAAATAAAAACACACAAGACATTGAGGGACAAACGAAACAGCCATCCAAACACCTTTGGAAGATTCTCATAGAACTGCTGCCAAAAACTAAAACAGCCAAAGACAAGAATACTTGGCACAATAAAGTCTACAGGGTTCATAACGGAAATATGTACAAATTACCCATGATGGATATATAACTCCACTTCATTCTGAACAGGCAGGACAGTTTACTGTAGATAGTTGTAGCGCTGTTACTGTTTAACACATGAGTGATTGTGCCTTTAGGTTGTTCTTAAGTACATATTTGTGTCCTGAAATGTGACAGAAGTACAGTATGATTTTCTAAAATTTGGAGATCTTAACACCACAAGCTCACAGATTTAAAAATGGGGGAGGCTTTTAGAGAAGGTAGAAAAATGAAAGACCCTCAGCCCAAAAAGAGACCAAGGGCATATATAACACAGACGATGAAGACAATGAAGGCATGACGTGATCGGTGCAGTATGTATTTCACATATAGTACATACTGCTGGTCTATGCATGTGAAAGGAAGGTCCCTCTGTGAGCATTTTTCTGACAGATCCTTGTCCCTAAGGCACTTCCTCGTGGGAGGATGCTGAGACAATGTTTTGTCTGAGGCTTAGACTCTTGAGCCCAAAGAGAGACATGCCTCTATTTTGCACTATAGCAATGGACATGCTTTTCCCAGGGGCTGCTGCTTGGAATCTATCCAGGCTTGTACGAACGGCTCATACGATTTGTAAACAGGTAAGAACCACTCACCTGTCAGATTTTAAAACAATTATGCAATTAACTTTGAGGAGGTTGTGGAGCCCATGGCAGGGCTGTTTCCTCATACAGGGAAAACTATGACTGTTCCTTTGTGTTTCTGTGAGATGATGAAATCTCCCATTTCACAAACAGATACTCCTTACAGTGCGAAAGAATTTGATCCGGCCGGTCTTTACGCTTGATCAAAAACACTTGTGCTCTCCGGAAGAGAGCTGTCGCCTGCTGTCATGAGGACAGAGACGAGTCTCCACCACTAAAAACTTCCCTCTTACTGTGCCTCTCCATCCGAAAAACTGACTGCGAAACAAAACACACATAAGACCTATCCTGCTAATAACCATTCAGACTCATTCACCAGGGGAAGATTTGCACACATTACAAGCATTTCAATACATGTACTGTAAGTTGTCTCCTCGTAATTGACTGTACTCACTGGCAGTTAGAGTGTTAAAAAGGAAGGTTTGGAAAGTGAGGGTGAGTAAACGCGCAGAGCAGTTAGAAGGATAGTACTTACAGTAAGGGCTGAACACTGGGGCTGCTGTAGTGCGGGAAGAGAAGACGGATGTCTTTGCTGTTCGTGTCTGTTTCTCTGTTCTCTCTCTCTCTCTCTCTCTCTCCCTCTCTCTCTCTCTGACTTGCTCTCTCTCTCTCACAGGTCGGGGTTTGGCTAAAATCTACAGTGAGTGACTCAGGCTGTGTTTGTTTACTTGAGTGAGTGTTTTCTCTGTATGGGTGTGTGCGTGTGTATGCGTATGCGTGTGTGTGTCTGAATGCGCGCAGGAGCGTGGAAGCATGCGCTTGTCCCTCACCACCCACCGACCCACTCTACGCGGGAGCGCTGTAATAGTTTCCATGCACAGCTGGAAATAATAGCCATTCCCATGCAGGCACGGTTTGAGCAGCCCCACCCTTTGCGATCCATGAGCAGGAAAAGACAGGCACTTTCTCACTCTGTTTCACTGAATGTGCAGCATGGGGTAACTCCTCAAGTCCCTTGCAGTCCCATACGTGAGGACACACTGAGGATACACACACTGTGCTCGCTCCTGCCTCCCAAAGTTTATCAGTATGTAAATAACAGGTCAAATGAGGTGCTGTAAGGACAATGCAACTATGTACACTAGGGGTCTCTGCGGAGCAATGCAAAATACTTCTCAATTCACATCGCTCTTCAGAACTCACATACAATGCACAGTTGTATGATGTTTGTTTTATAAGGACACCAGTATTATTAAAGATCTATCATGCAACCTGCTGCATTTGCCTATACTTCCATAGGCTTCAATTTGCGAAAAAAATTAAAATGGTGTGGCCAACAAAAAATGTTTGTGCTATGCTAGATAACAATGTTGACCCAACCCTTGCTGATTAAAATTAAATGTAATCACCTGGGTGTGTGAATGTGTATGCACACACGTGCACTGACAGATTCCATGACTCAATATGTGGGCAGAACACTCATACACACACACACACACACACACACATGCATGCATACGCACACGCGCACACACAGCTGGAATAGATTGCGCTCTTATTGGGCCTCAGCGTTTCCACAGTGTTGTCCAAAAGCAGCCAGGGACAATGGGGGAAAAGCTGAGGAGCCGAGTGACTGACAGGATGGGGAGGGGAGGAGCTGCCAGCGCTGCCAATCAGGGAGCGGCTGGCAGAATGCGAGATGCGAGACTGCATTACAAACACTGAAAATAATCAATGCAGCTGAATGTCAGCAAACAAATAGCAAAACCATTGGTGCCGGTCGATCAAACTTTCCTTGACGTGATCTGCATGAGGTGTGGGGAGAATCCATAAAATAACATTGCTGCACCACAGGAATGTTTATTGTCTCAGACCCATCAGAGGAACTCAGGACAAACAATTGTGCGCCTCACTGTAGAATGTAGCAGCTTCAGACACAGTGAGTCCAACTATTAAACTACTAATGTCCGAAAAGGTTCATTTACATGATTATGAGTAGTATTATTTTCACTAACTCACTCAAATACTGTCAAATACAATAATCCATTCAGTATTAAGCTACCCAAATAATTTAATATAATTGTGTAGTTGGGTAATGCAATGGTATTCATTAATAAATATAAATATTATGTTGTCATCGTCTTTTCATGGTAATATTGATAAAATGTTTACCTTTTCTACCCACCAATGTTTCCATATGACATTCTTTTAATGGAGTTAGCCTGGGTGAAATACTCAGAGGCAAAAATATGTATCTGGCTATTGTATTGTATCCTGTTATATCCAAAAAAACTGTGGAAGTCAAAAAGAGAGATTCACATGCTGAGAATACAGATTGTCATGCTGACATGTTAGTTAGTGAGTATTAGTACTATACTATAGCCTGATAAACAGATATTCCTCAGCTCCCAGAAGTACACAGAACCACTTCCCTGCTCCCACACATGCTCCCTATCCTGTAGAAGAGGGAGGGTAGTGACTTTACTTACCGTTCGGCTCTTCTTACACAGCTTCTTCCCCAGTTCACCACCAAGCTGGTGCTCCAAGGCAGCAACAATTCAGCACTGAATTCCTCTACCCCCTGCCCTCCAAACTGCACCCAGCGCTGCGGTCCAAAATAAATATTTAACCACTCAGCTACGCAATAAACAATCAAAGGTCAGATCCTTCTTCTCCGCTTCCTTCTCCTGCCTTCAAGGGGTTTATTGTTAGCTCACTGGTTTATGATATCACTCATACAATAAATCATATTTTGTGCTGTATAGGGGAGAATCACCAAGAACACCAATGTTATTTCCATAGAGCGATTATGTAGTTTTTAAAAAATCAGCTTCTTTAAATTCATTTGGCCATATGACACGCTATATAAAGACATGAATACTTTTCCAGATTATTACAGGTTCCAGAGGGGATAGAGAAGTGGAGAGGGACCAGAAACAGATGCTTCATTCTGCCAATGTCATCATCAAAGTATGTTACTGTTAATGCAATAGAGTACTCTGGTCAGTTTCTGAGAAGTACTTCTGCTGCCATAGTTCAATAGATTAAAGTTATGGCATCTATTTTTATGTCTTTTGGAGTGAGGACAGTCTACCCTCCTTTCATATTTGTTGCTTTATTCAGACCGAATGGAAGCAGAAAGGGTAACAGATAGAGAAGGCTCCACAGCAGGGGATCAAATTATTTGGCTTTGAGAGTTCTATGGACTGGGCCATTTTAACTTCTGAACTACTCACTTTCAGTACCTCCCCCCCAATTTCCACCTATTTTGTATTAGTTCTATAAAAGTGTCAATATCTCCAAAATGATTTACTGCACGCATGTTTGAAGACTTAAATTAAAGAAGAAGCTTGTACCATTCAGAAACTTGAGAACAAATGTATGTCAGAGCATATACATACAGTGTACACAAAAGTTACACTAAAATAAAATAAAAATGACAAAACACCTAATGTTTTTTACAGTTTAGCATTGAATATATCAAGGACCAACCCAGAACTACTTTGGATTTGTGCAAAAACTTGATGTCAACTGTACACAATATGGTAAAGATATCGACAGGCATTCAAATTCCACATGTTTTTCCAAAACTACACCCAAATGTCCTCACATGTCCCCAAATATCCCCAAATACAAAACATCTTTTTGTCCAGACACATACATTATCAGAAAAAAATATTTTTCTATTCAAAGAGATTTTTTGAAAATGTTAAGAAAATTTACCTTCACATGTGTTTTATTCACATATATGAAAATGTTTTTATATAGCTCTCCAAAAAGGATTATTCAACCTAAAGCTTTCTAACAAATCTGCATCACATTTAAAATTGAACTTTATTTCAAAATTAGGTTAACCAGCACCACGTTAGTCCTGTTAGCCAGTACAATTACAGGTTTAAATTAATTCTGCTAAATGAACGCAACGATATTCCTCAACTGTCTTTCGCCTGAATATGACACATTATACCTTGTTGGAAATAATGTGAAATTACCTAGAAATGCATTCATGCAAAAATAACAAGTCATTCAAGATGGCATTTGCTTAGGTATAGTCTTTTTAATGATCTGCCATTGCGGTTTTGCGGTTTTATAATGTCACAGTTTTTTGTGTGATATAAATATGAATGCAACAATAATTTGAGGCAGCGATGACCCAACCACAAGGGGGCAGAGAGGATGGGGTTAATGACACTGAGCAGATTGCAGTGGACCCTCTTTAAAGATGCTCCCCACCAGCACATCCTTCACATGACAGGACCTTACCTGGGCAGGACCATTATCTACCACACAGAATCTGTGACAATAAGTCTCTGCAGTACTTAATCTGCACCATGACCTGTGGAACAGACAGTGATCTCAGACAGATCACTGTCTCTCTGGAAAGATCATCATAGGATTGCATGCATTTCAGGTGTAGTGCTAGGAGCAAGGGAACAGGTGACACTGAATGGAGTAGGGAACAAAAGCATCCCATATGTGCCTTATTTGCCTATTAGTACACCAGTGACATTTACCACAGGTATGAGATATGTATAGTAGTGAACTGAGATACCTTCTCCTTCTTTGGAAACTGAAGTCAAAATCAAGAGTGCATGGGTAGCAGAGTAGAATAATACACTGGAACTTGACAGATCTACAGTAATTCCAAGGCAGGACAATTCTGTCGTACCCTTGAGCATGATACTTAACCTGAATTACTTCTGTGTAATTAGATTGCAAGTAAAAAGAATGTCAGGTTTTTTAATATCTGCAAAAACAGTAGCCCATGCAATTACCATCAGTTTTTTAATTTAAAGAGGCACTGTAAACAAACTTTCAAACATAAATACAATGCATTCTCTGAAACTACTAAAGCTGAAATGCATAAAGCACTATTTGTTGGGGAAGCATAAAAAAAAAAGATAGGACTGCCTTTATTGTGGGAATTGGTACAGATAAAGCTATCAAGTTGTTGCCCTTATCGCAGACGTTGGTTCAGTGCCTTGTTCACATCTAGTGACTGGGAGGCAGCACACTCTTTCAATCTTGGGCCCATTTGGGTATACAGAGCTTGACACAATGAAGTGGTGGAGGCCCTGTGGTGAGATGATATCAGCAGCTTCCACAGTAATGGTAGAACCTTTTGCTCCACTATCTGTGGCTGCCTTGGGTACAGGCCTGTCACCATACCTGAAGCATAGAATCAGGAAAAGGACTCAAGCTGTCAAGTTGAACGCAAGCAATCGCAGCAGTTTCCCATTCCCATTACCTCACCAATTCACGAAGGTAATGATATTAGCAACATAAACCAGGATGCAAATTTAAGTAAATTAAGTATAGTATTTAAGTAAATGACTTATATGTTTAAGTACGTAGTATCTGATATGAATGTATTCATTGGAAACCGCAGGTGAAAATTCTGCTGCTGCCACAGAGCCATGGGTTACCAGCCAGCTTCTCAATCAGGTGCCCTTTCGCCTTTCCGCTTAGAAAGCGGGTCTTAGTGCAAAGCACCTCCAGCAGCAGAGTGTTATCTACAACAGAAGAGAAAGAATCGCAGTGTCGCAGTGTCTCCCACCTGGATTAGAGGGGTGACTGGAGACCAAAAGTGGATTTTAGAGACTGACGGACCCTCACCGAGATGTTGAATGAGAGAATTCAGAGCACCGTCAGCTGCGTTCTGAATGACACCAATTTTGCTGTTTAGGTGATTCGCAATAGCCGGCACCAGGAAGTTCAGGACCTGTGCTAAGCTGTCGTTCAGCAGGGGGATAATTTTCTGCAGGGCCACCAGTGTGTGCTGACTGATCTTTGGGTTTGACTCCTGCAGTCTTGCCACAATGGCATCGAACACCTTGTGCAAAGAGACAGAAGAATGAAGACTAGTCCTACTTCCAATAAAACACTGGATGAGTGCATGGGTGAGAGCATGTATAAGACCAGGACTCTGCATTTGGTTTATACTTTGGCCAAATTGAGCACATTTTTGCTAAGGACAATGACCACAGTCTCTGTTGGGCAACTTTCACAAATGTTCTACAATTTCAGTCGAGCGACACTGTTGCTATAAACTCGCCTGGTCTGTATATGGATGAGAATGTATGAAATTGAGTTATAGGTGTGAATATTTTTTTGCTCATGTGTACAGTACATGTATATTCATAAGTATTTGTTTGTTAATGGCTTATATTTAATTATATACACTCACCGAGCACTTTATTAGGAACATTATTTTATTACACCTTCTTATTCATGTAATGATCTAATCAGCCAATTGTGTGGTAGCAGTGCAATGCATACAATCACGTAGATACGGGTCAGAAGCTTCAGTTAATGTTCACATCAACCATCAGAATTGGGAAAAAATTTTATCTAAATTACTTTGACCGTGGAATGATTTTTGATGGTAGACAGGGTGGTTTGAGTACCTCAGAAACTGCTGATCTCCTGGGATTTTCACACACAACAGTCTCTAAGGTTTACAAAGAATGGTACAAAAAAACTAAAAAAATCCAGTGAGCAGCAGTTCTGCAGATAGAAACACCTTGTTAATAAGAGATGACAGAGGAGAATGGTCAGACTCGTCAAAGCTGACAGGAGGGTGACAGTAACTCAAATAACGCAAACAGTGGTATGCAGAAGAGCATCTCTGAACACACAAAACATCGTAACTCTAAGTGGATTGGCTTCAGCAGTAGAAGTCTAAAAAATAAGTCTAATAAATACCTAATAAAGTGCTCACTGAGTGTATTTTTCCTTGGAGTGACATTGAGATTTTGGTCTTCCTGTATAAATAAAGGTCTTGTCAGAGTCAGCTTGACTAAGCGTTTCATTGCACACCAGCAGCCTCTGCTGGTCAGTCACACACCCTCAATTTTGTATGTTGAGCTGCACATGAACAACTTTATGAATGGACTCACTGGGTATTTGCATTCGATCACCATGTCAGGTTTTTCCTTGCAGTCTGCTACCACTTTATTAGTAGCCTCAATGCGCTGCTGAAAGATTTTGGATGCCATCTGGATCTTCATTGCCTCAATGTATTCTTTTTTCTGGGCAATGCTGTACTGTTTAGCCTTAGCTGCAGCTTGATTGATACCACAGCCAGGTGCTCGGCTGCTGGTCTGTGTTTTGGCAAATTCCTACCAAATACAGTCACCAGTATAATTAGAGGTCACCCGCAATACCACTGCCACAGGAATACAGTCAATCTCTGAAATGACTGAGCCATGGCATAATGTTGCATCATCAATCTACTTCAAGCCTGGCAACCTCTTAACATACCGCATACCTGGGCTCTTTTAACAACATCCGGCATCTCTGGAAGGTCCTTCGCTGGTACGTATTTCCTCAACATTTTATCAAAGTCAGGATGGGGTGCCATGAAAAGAAGCATCTGGCGACCAAAGTGTCTGAAGGAAAACAAACTGAATGAGGCAAGTAGAAGTAAAGCAAGGAGCTAATATTGTTTCCTGTTCATGAAGGAGAACCAAGTCAGTCACCCAGCTGATCTGGACAGAAGAGACAGGTATGCCCGACCTGACTTCCTGTGAAGTGTCCTGAGCGAGTCGAGCAGCAGTTGGCAGGATGCAGTCAGTGATGCCTCTGGTGTCAGAAAGTAGGCGGGCTGTGTCAGTCCTTTCCACCAGGTTGAGCAGATGCTGACTAGCGCACTTCCTCACCGCGCTGTTCAGGTGTCTGCACACCAGGAAAAACACCAGGGACAGCAGGGTTCCAGCGCATATTTCTTCGTGGCCATTTTGTTTTTTTTTATATAATACCATATGCTGCTATGAATCACCCTACATTCAAAAGAACAATAAGCAATAGCAAGAAAAAACCCACCCAACCCTAACTGAGGTGCAGATTATTTATTGGTTTACCCATATGCAAGAAAAATAAATTCATGTTTTTATTCAAACATAACTGAGTAACGTTTTCTGCAGCAGCATTTGTTTATTCACCAGTGTATGTCCATTTCATAGGGATCAACAACAGCACTCTATCTGGTCTACAAGGCCAAAATCCATTGGTCTTGAGTCCAGTGCCCAAAGCTTCATTTTGAGTCAGCCGAGGAGTAAGGCTATCCACCTGACAGTGCAACTAAATCTGAGCAGGTTTAACTCAATTTGAGCAGTTCTCATACCTTAGGCCTCCAACCAACAGAGCCTTGAGCACAAATTTTGGTGTGCAGTTCTGGACCATGTTGTCCAGGGCAGCATCTACATCCTGCCGGGTGAATTCAAAAATATCCACTTTCTGAAGGAGTGCTGTGGCCGTCACCTCCAACTCCCGGTCCATCTTTTTCTTTAACTGGGCATACATGTTTCCCAGTGTAGACATTGCCACCCGGGAGACACAGGAGCGCAGGTTCTTAACCTAGAGGTAAGCACATCTTTCAGGGCTAGGACAATGGGAAAGCTGTGTAGAACTTGGAAAAATCGTTGTCACTAACATTGATCTATTAACCCCATCCACTTTGCCCCCTTGTGGTTGAGTGTCGACATCTCAAATTATTGTTGCGTTCATATTTATATCATACAAAAACGGTGATGCTAGCCTGCACAGCAGTTTTGATTCTTATCAGCCTCTTATTTGCAATGCAGGTCAATAAAACAGCAGGATCCCCAATGCCACATTTATGGTTTACAACCCTGACCTCGTCACAGGCATATTCCAACAATTCTTGATACCATTTTTCTACATCAAAAAATCATGTTCCAATATAAGAACTAAAATATACAAATCAGAAACTGCATGAATAATCACATTGTTTGTTTTTTTCTTTGTTCACTTTCATTCCACTTCTAGCCAACATATTTCTGGTTTGGTAGAAAAACAAGTTTGTTTCCCAAATAATTTGATACAGACATATTTATAAAAGCAAATATCCCAGCTGTTTCGACTAACGTTGAAGTTGATTTCCTAATCTGTTCAGCCATTTTCGATAAAACTATGTTTTTGCTGGGACTATACCTCAGCAAATGCTGTCTTCAACCACTTGTTATTGTTGCATAAATGCATTTCTAGGTAATTTTAACACCAAACTAATGTAAAACATGGCACACTTCTTGTACGGGGCTTCCTACCCTTTCCGATAAGGTTTAATGTGTCATATTCAAGCAACAGACAGTTTAGGAATATTGCAGCATTCACATAGCAGAATGAATGTAAACCTGTAACTGTACTGGCTAACAGGGCTAACGTGGCGCTGGTTAACCTAATTTTGAAATAAAGTTCAATTTTAAATATGATGCACATTTGTTAGAAAGTATTAGGTTGGGTATTCCTTTTTGGAGAGCTTTATAAAAACAAACTCTCATATATACGCAAACAAAACACAGGTGAAGGTTATTTTTCTTTATATTTTGTACCAAACAAATCTGCCTTAATAAAAAAATAAACTTTTCTGATAATTCCTGTGTCTTGACAAAAACACAGGAAAAGGTTTGTATTCGAAGAGATTTGGTCCTGGACTTAGAAATTGAGATATTCAGTGCTAACTATAAAAACATAAGACATTTTGTAATGTTTTTGTATTTTAGTGTAACTTTGTGTACACTGTATGTATATGCACTGGCATACATTTCTTCTGTCTTAAATTTCTGAATGGTACAAGCCTCTTATTTCATTTAAGTCTTCACCCGTGTGTGCAGTAAATAGTCTTTGAGATACTGACTCTTTTAAAAAACGAGTACAAAATAGGTGGAAATTGCCCTCTGGGGGGCAAAGTGGAAAGGGTTAATTAAGGATGGGTTGATTCACATGCCCAAATGTTTATCTTTTACCCTATAGTATTCAGTACTGCAGACTAAATTAAACAGGCTCCCTATGTCATCTGACAGCTTGCACTGCACAGTTGCATAGAGGACTGTATGCAATAGGGAATGATAGAAGCACCTCCACAATGAGGGTAAGGCAGACTTCATGTAGACTAGGGATCAGGATGTCTGGGTGGCTCTGCACAATACTGTTGATGATGTTCAAGCCTGTTATGGTCTTCTCCCTTTAATTAAATCGAAGAAAAAACAAATGTGTTTCAGTGGGCATCTCTTTGCAGTGTATTTTGATTGTGGAAGATACAGGAGCTGTTAGGGGTGAGGTTCTCACCAGTCATCCATGCCCAGCAGTTCTAGGCCCTGGGTCAGTGCCTTCTTGTCGAGGTGCTGTGCCTCTAATCCAGTAATTTCTGGAAGCAGTAAAATGCCTTTAACTTTACTGACCTTTTCAAATGCAACCAGAAATAGTCCAACAACACCCCCTTGTGTGGAGTATGAAAGATAAGGAACAATCTTATACAGCAGGGCCACTCAGTGAGTGCCACTGTATTTCTGATAAAGTAAGTCAGTGCATTCAAAACCCAAATCAATCTCATCTCTAAGAACCTCGGTGGTGAACACCATGCAGTCATTTATTCATATACATCCACACAGCTGACTTACCAGGGCAGATGACTTTTGCATCTAAATTGGAATCTAAATGTAAGGTCAACAAGTTCGCGCTGGAGTCCTAGGAAAAGCAAAATCAATGGGAACTTGGTTATTCTTGATTCAAACAGTGTTACGTCTTTGATATACACAATGCTGTAGTTAACAATTAGCCAACAAATGACTTTACAGTACTGTATATGGTGTTGATGGGTAAGCTAATCTTTCTGCTGTCTATGCACACTGTGGGTCTGTCGCTCATCCAATTGTCTCGTCCACCGGTTTAATGTCATTGTGGAACATGTGGCAGGTCTTAAGAGGACGTCCTGGCAAGAGATAATTTGCCTCTTGAGGGCATAGGGAGGGGGTAAAAGATCAGACAATAACAGTGACATACAGCAAATGATTCCATTGATGTGGCTTTATCACTGTAGGTGATCTTGTCAACCTGTGTGCCACGGTTCTGGGTGGTGAACAAGATCTGGGTGCTTGCATCTCGACTCATCACCGCTTTGGCCTGTATTTGTCCACTCTGAGCATGGATTATTCTGTTTCTCAGTTCCAGATGTGGACAAGAGACACACCTGGAATTAAATGAAACAGAAGACAAATCTTATAACCTTAAATATTGAAGGGTTAAGTCATCTTGGACCACTAATCTTCAATGTGAGACAGGAATAAGTCTAAAGTAAGCCCGGGCCAGAATTATTTTCAGTTTAAAAAAGGACACTGAAATTGTGGTAGGCTAAATTTATAGTTACCTGAAAGAATATCTGAATATCGGCCCAGAACAATTTTGACCCATTAAATGATATACTGAATGTTGGGGATAAAATTTAAATTTAAATTTTTCCTAAGCCTACATACACGGAATGTTATGACCATGTTCTACCTACTTGAAGTGGGGGGTGACGTTTTTGATGTTCTTGTTCTTTCCCACTTGGTTTTTTTAACCGCTGCAATACGTGAGATCGAAGTAATCTAAATTTGACTCGTTCTTTCTTTCTGGTTGTTTTATTAAACCTTACTTCGACTGTGTGTCATCACAAGTCTGATGTTACCAGCAGATCAGAAATGACTTCAATCACGAATAGAGAAAGATTGTCTTGTGACGTCAGTGTTGCAGATCAGAAAACTGTTCCGAACTACCTTGAAACGTAACAGAGCGTTTGTCAATTGAATAAACTCAATGCTTTTTCTTTGTAATTAATACATCTGAATGGAAAATGGAAAAACTAAAAATAATTTTATACAGTGGGCTACAATAGAAGTATTCCATAAAAATATTGACCTGTTCGGGCCAGCCAACCTTATCCAGATTTTCTGAAAACACGAATGTTGGCTAGCCTAAACAAAACGAAAGCGAAATAATTTAATTAGTATTAACGATATAATTAATAAACGCATTTGGAATAAAGTATGTTCTGTTACTGTACAGTCGGCGTATCAGGAAAATACTTGTATTCGACACAGTATAGCTACTGCTGCCGTCCTGTGGCTCACAGTCAAATTGCACGTGTAGTGGTCTCGCCATAATATGTGGTGCAAATTTGAACACTGAAGTTGCATTCAAATAATAAGGTACGAGCAGCTGCGTTTACAGGAAACACGTAGCCTAGATGGTGGTCGATTAGTTGTCCAAACATATGTCTGAACAGAGAAGTTAATGCTTTTCGGCTACATTGAAAATACAGTCAAAATGCCTCAGCCATATTATTTATTGTCGTATGGTTTTGTTCCTAATATGTAATTTATCATTATCGTTAAACGATTTCGTCAAGTTGCCATTAAATTATTTATTAAACGGTGCAATTTCTACAAAATTGTGTTATTTTGTAATATACCATTTTAAAGTAACCAATTCAGTTTTAAATTCTGGAGTGTATGTATAACACGTTTTATAGCAATTAAGTTTTTATTTAGTAAATTCGCTTTGAGTTTTCAGTAAAATGACAACTCTACAAATAAATGCTCCCACCAGAGCTGCCCTGCAGCATGTAGATACATTAACATATATTAACATATATGTTAATGTCCACAAATGTTTGGTAAAATTGCGAGACTAATGATTAGAGTAATGTTGCGCAGTTGTGCCAAACAACCCCGTATTGGGGTCGTTTGACACACGTTATGGGGTTGGTTGACACAATGTTACAATACTAGATGTACAATGCACGGAGGACCGGGCGCGACCGAAAGGGGAATCTTAAAGTTAAGAGATAACCTGTAATATAATCTAAGGGGAGCCACTAGAGGAGAAATGGAAATCTGGAAACAGGACAAAAACTTCCTGGCAAAACGCCAACTAAAACAGGACCGACAACGTGGTAGAAGATAATTTATTTGTACTTAAGATGCACTCCCGAACACGGAACAGTTTCGAAATTAGAATAGCTCTTCACAACCCGAAGGGAGTTAGGAAGAGGTGAGAGAAAATTTGAGAAAACTGATATGGCTGCCCGAATATGGGGGAACACACCTCAGACATCAAAACCCTAATCTTGGGCCTAAGGAAAGATATAAAAATATATATAAAAATAGTCATTCTTGGAATTGTCTGTGCACTACAAAATTGTGATCGTCATGTACAGATTGTACTGTACTGTACAAATACAAATGTTACATTTAAGTAATTTAGCCGTATTCTATCGCTGCAAAAAAGGACCAGTTGAAGTAAGTACAGATCTGTTACAGAGGGCAGGGAGCCCCAGACTGCTTGGACTAAGACTGGTATTGGATAAGCAGAATTGGGATTTGCATTGTATACAGCACCAGATTCACATACAGAATGTAAAATACATCATACATCATTACACATAACACACACATTAATTAGTATAACATTTTATTTACATTTTATTAATAGAATATCATTCAATAGTATTTAACAATATGTACAGTCCCATTAGCATTACAGGCTAGATACATAGCATTTCTATCATTCCTGAAAATTGATAGATGGTTTAAATAATATTTTCACAGTCATTTTGTCTCAACCAACAAACAATCTAATTTACATCAATTTCATAATGAAAAAAACAAAAGAAACTCAGTCATTTTGGTCAACACCAAGATGCTATATCACAGTATCCACTCAGTAGTATTTATTGATGGTATTATTAGCTGATTGTAATTCCATTCACAAACTGATTTTTCAATGTGAAAGATATGTCTTGCTAAAAACAGCAACAGTACTAGCAGTTTGAAAATTTTTCAGCCAAACATTTATTTAATTCACTCTAAGTTAGTGTAAATAAATATACCAGGACAAAGCCCACACAGTGGGTAATGTTGAATGTGTCATGGGGTGATTCCTCTTTGTGGGACATACAGTAGCTTCCTGACAGTACAGTAGAGTCCTTCAGCAACTACCCGGCCTGTCTTTCTGGTACTGTAGCTTGCACAATGCAGTAAACCACAGCTATGTGATACCCTCTCGGCACAGTGGGCAGGTCCCAAAATATGCCGTCACTCTTTCTGCGCACACCGTGCACAGGCACTGGTGCCCACAGCACAGGATTACACAGGCTGGCTCGGACATGCAGACAACACAGCTCTCCGCTGTGTTGAAATCTGGAGAATGAGACACAGAGACAGAGTTAGACACAGAACATAACAGTCTTAAATTGGCTTGTGTCTTCCAAGAACAACTTTCCATAAAGATTTGTTACAGCTGTTGTGGTATAAATAATAAGAAGAGAAGGGATTGGCTATTGTGTCATTAAAAAATTCACAAATTCTTTTTTCACAGTATCAGAATGGAAGCAAAGAAGGTAGGGTAAAAAATGACTGCACACATGTCTCGTGAAGTCCTGTGCAACACTCACCCTCCGTCCATTGGTTGTCAGTGATGGGAGGACAGTTCCTCTCAAACAGTTCAGAAGATGGTGGGCTGTTCTCACATGAGTAGGTTTGGCAGGATCTCCGGGTACCAAGTGGACCTTTTTTCGTTGAGCCTTAAAGAACGAGGGACATCACCCATATCATTACATGTGAAATAGCAGGAGAGTAGTATACCAGAAATATCCTAAGGTTCTAAGTTATCTGTATGTACTGTAGATACATATAGTTTTCCAGTCATAAGCCTGGAAAATGTGCATCATATTTAATCACTTGTACAAATTAATTTTTTTTTTTTTAAAGAATACAATGTGATATATACACACACACACACGTATTAAAGTGACATAATCTTAAATATATCATAAAATAAACATCCGGGTCATCCCCGGACACAACACTCACCAAGTAAGGTCACAGCACAGGTCTGCCCGTACACATCGATCATGGCCCATAGTGGCTTGCTAAGGTCCAGCCCCACCAGCAACTTGTGCTTCTTGCCATCTTGCCCCTTGTACATCAGCTTCCCCTTCTTGGTTGCCCAGAAATTTAGCTGGTAGCCAGGGAGAGCGCATTCTTCAGGCACAGGGGCTGCCCAGTACCCGGGCTGTTCGCTGAGGTTGGGAATGGCCATTTCTGCTCCGGGCCCGCAAACAGGCTTGATGGTGGTGAAGCCCAGGCGGAGGGCACCGGTCCAGCGATCTACAGTGTGGTTCACTTGCAGTCGCACCATCTCTTTGACCCGCACCGGGCGGCTGCTAAACACCACACCGTTCCGGAAGGTGTACGGAGCTCTCTCTGCACACCTGGCCCCATGGGTTAAAGTGATGCAGTCCCCCACAGCTTCCGTGTGAAAGGCCAGGGGTCCCAAACACAACACTCCACAGGTATGTGGCCCTGTAATTAAAGTAAAAGAGAGGTTTGGAACATTGCACCTTTGGTTGTTATGACTTTCAAGCCGTTAAAAAGCTGGGTGACAGATTATATCACTTCTGAGCATTCCACCATGCAACTTGATTTGCCACAATTTTTCTGCTGCACGACGACCTCCAAAGAAACCCTATGTCTATGGTATCTAAGAACATACCTGATAACATATTTACTATAATTGCAGTGTTTGGCTGTTTTTCTGTGTTAGTCAAAATGAAACTTAAGTGGGAATGACCTTTGACAGTAAGAAGGAAGATGGATAGATAATGTTTATGGATTAACAATGCCCTGTCGTGACTTTGATAAATCAAAAATACATTTCTTCAGACTTCTTGTAATTCATAAATCATTTGCTTCCATTAGTATATTTTGAACAGTGTATTTGAGTGCATCGATACTGTGCATCTGTGCTAAAAAACACAGAAATTAGTTGAAACTTTTTTTTTCTTTTTATATTGATAATGTGCGGTTGTAAATATGTATAGTCATATTGTTCCTTGTAGTAGAGTTAATTGCCTCTATTGAACACACATTTAATTGCTTTGTCTTTCACCGAAAAAAATTTATTACTTTATGATTTAAATGTATTACTTCATGATTTACTGGCAACACAATGCATTTTGTAATATAGAAATTCCTCTATATTTTCTGCAAATACAACTTCAGCAAAATACCATGTAGGCTTATATTATATTATTTCAAACATGCATATATTCACAAACTAACATGGGAACAGTTTGATGAGGGGAATCTGATCATTTAACTCCATTGCACAATTATATATTAATTCCCTCAAATATATTTATAAGATTTAAATGCATTTTCAAATTGTATGCACATAAGTGAATTGCTCAAGTTCATCTGAATATTAATGTCTCGCCTGAATGTCAACAGGAAATTGAAATATTACAAATCCTCAATTTAATTTAAAATGAGTTTGACAAAAATACCTATCAAACACCAACAAATGGAGAGATTTTCAAACATTTTAAGAAATCACAAGGCATTTTCCCATCTGCAGGGAAAAAGGTTACCTGCCACTCTCATGTCAGACAAATACTAGCATATATAAGCAGCAAGAAGTAAAAAGCATAAATTATGCAGTGGCAGTAACAGCTACAGAGTTTTTATAGTAATTGCTTGATAAACCTGTCCCAAGAGCCGAGTCAATAGCAAGATTACACAACATAGTACTAGAGTTTACAGAATCTAAACTGACCCAAAAGCCCCTTGCAGAAAAGGTGACTATGAAAAATCTTACATTTTCATTTACTACATTTTCTATAGTTGTCATCTGGTTAAAATTGAAATTCATACCTTCACGATTCATCTGGTTCACCACTTTGAAAGTGTTAATCCTGTATACTCCTGTCAGTGGTTGTTACGTTCTCAGGCATCCAGGGGTAGGAGGGAGTACGCAACAAAATTATAATTAAATAAAATGACCGGGAGGATATATTTGAGCGTTATGGCAGTGAAAATGATCGAACAAACCAGATTTGCGCAATAAAGTGTATTCACAAAAATTACAGTGGATGTGCTATTTACAGATTTCAAACAAATATTCACAAGAAAAAGACGTGGGGTACGAGACCAAGGGACCTGGGTGTTGCCAAATCAATGAAATTAACAAAACCAAATAGAGCTAAAAACAAAATACATACTAATTGTTCCCTGAACAAAATAATATCTCTCTACTCTATAATCAAAATTACATAGATGGCAATCGCCCCTTTCCTAAGGTGTCTAAACAATTGTTCACCCTACGTGCAGCAACAGTGTATAGAGGCCTCTGTCTTACCTGCCCCAGGGCCTATACACGGACAACCACATTCACACGAGTAGGAGCACGGATAAACACACATACACACAACAGGGTTCTCAATAGAATGAGCAGCCAAGCCTAGCATAGCCCCCTATAGGGCAGCCAACACACAGTTTATATAAGCAGAGGAGGGACGTGATTGGTTGATGGCTTCATCTGTAGAGTTTAAGGGGGGAAACAGACAGACATACATACGTGGAACGTAACAGTGGTGTATGGTTATTCCTCAAAACTGAAAGTGTATACAGGTGTGGACAAGAGACACACCTGGAATTAAATGAAACAGAAAACAAAGGGTTAAGTCTTGGACCACTAATCTTCAATGTGAGACAGGAATAAGTCCAAAGTTAGCCCGGGCCAGAATTATTTTCAATTTAAAAAAGGACACTGAAATTGTGGTAGGCTAAATTTATAGTTACCTGAAAGAATATCTTGAACGGCCCAGAACAATTTTGACCTATTAAATGATATACTGAATGATGTGGATACAATTTTAATTTACATTTTTCCTAAGCCTACACACACAGAATGTTATGACCATGTTCTACCTACTTGAAGTGGGGGGTGACGTTTTTGATGTTTTGATGTTTTTGTTCTTTCCCACTTGGTTTTTTTAACCACAGCAATACGTGAGATCGAAGTAATCGAAGTTTGACTCGTTCTTTCTTTCTGGTTGTTTTATTAAACCTTACTTCGACTGTGTGTCATCACAAGTCTGATGTTACCAGCAGATCAGAAATGACTTCAATCGCGAATAGAGAAAGATTGTCTTGTGACGTCAGTGTTGCAGATCAGAAAACTGTTCCGAACTACCTTGAAACGTAACAGAGCGTTTGTCAATTGAATAAACTCAATGCAAAGTGGCCTTTTTCTTTGCAATTAATACATCTGAATGGAAAATGGAAAAACTAAATAATTTTATACAGTGGGCTACAATAGAAGTATTCCATAAAAATATTGACCTGTTCGGGCCAGCCAACCTTATCCAGATTTTCTGAAAACACGAATGTTGGCTAGCCTAAACAAAACGAAAGCGAAATAATTTAATTAGTATTCACGACATAATGAATAAACGCATTTGGAATACAATTTTCTCTTAATAAAGTCTCACGGTGATAAAGTATGTTCTGTTACTGTACAGTCGGCGTATCAGGAAAATACCTTGCACGTGTCGTGGTCTCGCCATAATATGTGGTGCAAATTTGAACACTGAAGCATTTGAGCAGCTACGTTTACAGGAAACACTTAGCCTAGATGGTGGTCAATTAGTTGTCCAAACATATGTCTGAACAGAGAAGTTAATGCTTTTCGGCTACATTGAATGCCTCAGACATATTATTTATTGTCGTATGGTTTTGTTCCTAATATGTAATTTATCATTATCGTTAAACGATTTCGTCAAGTTGCCATTAAATTATTTATTAAACGGTGCAATTTCTACAAAATTGTGTTATTTTGTAATATACCATTTTAAAGTAACCAATTCATTTTTAAATTCTGGAGTGTATGTATAACACGTTTTATAGCAATTAAGTTTTTATTTAGTAAATTCGCTTTGAGTTTTCTGTAAAATGACAACTCTACAAATAAATGCTCCCACCAGAGCTGCCCTGCAGCATGTAGGTATATAGGGGAGACCGGGGATGGTTGGCACACTTTTCACTTTTTTCAGTATTTCTTTGGCGTAATTTGTGTCAGTATATTCTAACCAGTAGCAAATTATATTACATTACATTAATGCCATTTGGCAGACGCTCTTATCCAGAGCGACGTACAACAAAGTGCAAAGTGCATACCCATAACCAGGGATAAGTGCAATTTCGACTGCTACCTGCGCAACGAAGATAAGGACCAGAGCTCATTAAAGGCCCATGAAATTAAAGGTTAAGGTCTCAGGCTTTAATACATATATGTTAATGTCCACAAATGTTTGGTAAAATTGCGAGACTAATGATTAGAGTAATGTTGCGCAGTTGTGCGAAAGAACCCCAATACGGGGTTGTTTGGCACACCTTATGGGGTTGGTTTACACAATGTTACAATACTAGATGTACAATGCACGGAGGACCAGACGCGACCGAAAGAGGAATCTTAAAGTTAAGAGATAACCTCTAATATAATCTAAGGGGAGCCACTAGAGGAGAAATGGAAATCTGGAAACAGGACAAAAACTTCCTGGCGAAACGCCAACTAAAACAGTACCGACAACGTGGTAGAAGATAATGTATTTGTACTTAAGAGGCACTCCCGAACACGGAACAGTTTCGAAATGAGAATAGCTCCTCACAACCCGAAGGGAGTTAGAAAGAGGTGAGAGAATATTTGAGAAAACTGATATGGCCAAATCTTGGGCCTAAGTAAAGGGAAGTTCCTGAATGCCTTTTAAAATATAAAAATAGTCATTCTTGGAATTGTCTGTGCACTACAAAATTGTGATCGTCATGTACAGATTGTACTGTACTGTACAAATACAAATGTTACATTTAAGTAATTTAGCAGTATTCTATCGCTGCAAAAAAGGACCAGTTGAAGTAAGTGCAGATCTGTTACAGAGGGCAGGGAGCCCCAGACTGCTTGGACTAAGACTACCAGTAAGATAAGCAGAATTGGGATTTGCATTGAATACAGCACCAGTTTCACATATATAATGTAAAATACATCATACATCATTACACATAACACACACATTAATTAGTATAACATTTTATTGCCATTTTATTAATAGAATATAATTCAATAGTATTTAACAATATGTACAATGCCATTAGCATTACAGGCTAGATACATAGCATTTCGATCATTCCTGAAAATTGATAGGTGGTTTAAATAATATTTTCACAGTCATTTTGTCTCAACCAAGAAACAATCTAATTTACATCAATTTCATAATGAAAAAAAAAAAAAAAACCTCAGTCATTTTGGTCGACACCAAGATGCTATGCACAGTATCCACTCAGTAGTATTTATTGATGGTATTATTAGCTGATTGTAATTCCATTCACACATTCTTTACGTGAAGAGTATAGTTACAAATTTAATTAAAAACAGATTTTTCAATGTGAAAGATATGTCTTGCTAAAAACAGCAACAGTACTAGCAGTTTGGAAGTTTTTCAGCCAAACATTTATTTAATTCACTCTAAGTTGTGAATTAGTGTAAATAAATATACCAGGACAAAGCCCACACAGTGGGTAATGTTGAATGTGTCATGGGGTGATTCCTCTTTGTGGGACATACAGTAGCTTCCTGACAGTACAGTAGAGTCCTTCAGCAACTATCCGGCCTGTCTTTCTGGTACTGTGGCTTGCACAATGCAGTAAACCATAGCTAAGTGATACCCTCTCGGCACAGTGGGCAGGTCCCAAAACATGCCGTCACTCTTTCTGCACACACCGTGCACAGGCACTGGTGCCCACAGCACAGGATTACACAGGCTGGCTCGGACATGCAGACAACACAGCTCTCCGCTGTGTTGAAATCTGGAGAATGAGACACAGAGACAGAGTTAGACACAGAACACAACAGTCTTAAATTGGCTTGTGTCTTCCAAGAACAACTTTCCATAAAGATTTGTTACAGCTGTTGTGGTATAAATAATAAGAAGAGAAGGGATTGGCTATTGTGTCATTAAAAAATTCACAAATTCTTTTTTCACAGTATCAGAATGGAAGCAAAGAAGGTAGGGTAAAAAATGACTGCACACATGTCTCGTGAAGTCCTGTGCAACACTTACCCTCCGTCCATTGGTTGTCAGTGATGGGAGGACAGTTCCTCTCAAACAGTTCAGAAGATGGTGGGCTGTTCTCACATGAGTAGGTTTGGCAGGATCTCCGGGTACCAAGTGGACCTTTTTTCGTTGAGCCTTAAAGAACGAGGGACATCACCCATATCATTACATGTGAAATAGCAGGAGAGTAGTATACCAGAAATATCCTAAGGTTCTAAGTTATCTGTATGTACTGTAGATACATATAGTTTTCCAGTCATACGCCTGGAAAATGTGCATCATATTTAATCACTTGTACAAATGAATTTTTTTTTTTTAAAGAATACAATGTGATATATACACACACACACACGTATTAAAGTGACATAATCTTAAATATATCATAAAATAAACATCCGGGTCATCCCCGGACACAACACTCACCAAGTAAGGTCACAGCACAGGTCTGCCCGTACACATCGATCATGGCCCATAGTGGCTTGCTAAGGTCCAGCCCCACCAGCAACTTGTGCTTCTTGCCATCTTGCCCCTTGTACATCAGCTTCCCCTTCTTGGTTGCCCAGAACTTTAGCTGGTAGCCAGGGAGAGCGCATTCTTCAGGCACAGGGGCTGCCCAGTACCCGGGCTGTTCGCTGAGGTTGGGAATGGCCATTTCTGCTCCGGGCCCGCAAACAGGCTTGATGGTGGTGAAGCCCAGGCGGAGGGCACCGGTCCAGCGATCTACAGTGTGGTTCACTTGCAGTCGCACCATCTCTTTGACCCGCACCGGGCGGCTGCTAAACACCACACCGTTCCGGAAGGTGTACGGAGCTCTCTCTGCACACCTGGCCCCATGGGTTAAAGTGATGCAGTCCCCCACAGCTTCCGTGTGAAAGGCCAGGGGTCCCAAACAAAAAACTCCACAGGTATGTGGCCCTGTAATGAAAGTAAAAGAGAGGTTTGGAACATTGCACCTTTGGTTGTTATGACTTTCAAGCCGTTAAAAAGCTGGGTGACAGATTATATCACTTCTGAGCATTCCACCATGCAACTTGATTTGCCACAATTTTTCTGCCGCACGACAACCTCCAAAAAACCCCAAATCCCAGTCTTTGCTGTCATTGAATAAAACTCACAAATTAAACTGTATCTGTCTGTTTGTCTATAGTATCTAAGAACATACCTGATAACATACTTCATATAAATGCAGTGTTTGGCTGTTTTTCTGTGTTAGTCAAACTGAAACTTAAGTGGGAATGACCTTCGACAGTAATAAGGAAGATGGATAGATAATGTTTATGGATAAACAATGCCCTGTCATGACTCTAACCAAATTCCTGTTGACAATGCTCTGACACTACTATTAGGGAAAATATCTTGTGTAGACAATAAATCAAATAAATCAAAAATAAATGTCTTTATTTTTGAACAGTATATTTGAGTGCATCAATACTGTGCATCTGTGCTAAAAAAACACAGAAATTAGTCAAAACTTTTTTTTTCTTTTTATATTGATAATGTTCGGTTGTAAATATGTATTGTCTTATTGTTCCTTGTAGTAGAGTTAATTGCCTCTATTGAGCACACATTTAATTGCTTTCTCTTTCACCAAAAATGTATTACTTCATGATTTAAATGTATTACTTCATAATTTACTGGCAACACAATGCATTTTGTAATATAACTTCAGCAAAATACCGTGTAGGCCTATATTATATTATTTCAAACATGCATATATTCACAAACTAACATGGGAACAGTTTGATTAGGGGAATCTGATCATTTAACTCATACTTCCAATGCACAATTATATATTACTTCCATCAAATATATTTATAAGATTTAAATGCATTTTCAAATTGTATGCACATAAGTGAATTGCTCAAGTTCATCTGAATATTAATGTCTCACCTGAATGTCAACAGGAAATTGAAATATTACAAATCCTCAATTTAATGTAAAATGAGTTTTGGACAAAAATACCTATCAAACACCAACAAATGGAGAGATTTTCAAACATTTTAAGAAATCACAAGGCATTTTCCCATCTGCAGGGAAAAAGGTTACCTGCCACTCTCATGTCAGACAAATACTAGCATATATAAGCAGCAATAAGTAAAAAGCATAAGCTATGCAGTGGCAGTAACAGCTACAGAGTTTTTATAGTAATTGCTTGATAAACCTGTCCCAAGAGCCGAGTCAATAGCAAGATTACACAACACAGTACTAGAGTTTACAGAATCTAAACTGACCCAAAGGCCCCTTAGAGAAAAGGTGACTATGAAAAATCTTTAATTTTAATTTCCTACATTTTCCATAGTTGTCATCTGGTTAAAATTGAAATTCATACCTTCACGATTCATCTGGTTCACCACTTTGAAAGTATTAATCCTGTAGACTCCTATCAGTGGTGTATGGTTATTCCTCAAAACTGAAAGTGTTTTTGCGATGTCTGGAATTTTATAGCACGTGCCTTCTTGTACACAAAACATTGCTCATTGCCCAGCCCCCTTTGGTTATTTTTTTTCACATCCTGCTCTGGAAAATCACCACAGTCTGTTGCCTTTTCTGTTTGTGTGTGTGTGTGTGTGTGTGTGTGGGAGGGGGGGCGGGAGGGAGTTGGGAATGAGCTTCTGGATGGCCTTGCATTTTATGTTTTCTTTTTTTTTTAAAGTTACATGTGACTTTTTACTCAGATCATATGTCAGAAGAATAGGACAAGCTGCTTTTATGTCTATCAGACAAGAGGAAATTTTTTGGTATGCTCACACTGCAATGCTCATCGCAGACTCAGATGATGATTCAGAAGAACACAGTGAAGCAGCCACGTCATGAAGCATGAAGCAATGTTGGCACTACTTAGTAATAGTAATATAGTAATATACCTTTTATTGAACCTGGTGGGGTAATTTGGCCTCTGCATTTGACCCATCCTAGTTATTAGGAGCAGTGGGCAGCCACAGTGCAGCGCCCAGGGAGCAATATGGGGTTAAGGGCCTTGCTCAAGGGCCCAACAGCTGAGCGGATCATTTTTATTGTGGCTAGACCGGGATTCGAACCACCGACGTTGCAGCTCCCAGTCATGTACCTTATTTTCAAATAGCAGAACATCTGCAAAGACACGAGTAAGAGGAAGACTTATGTGGGGCTCAATGGCCAAACTGCAGGTGGCTGCTCCACCAGTAGGGGTCACTGGTGCATTATAGCATACTGTATGTTAATCCTGGCTGCTGAGGTCCTCTCTCTGGGCCGAGCAAGCTGTCCACGGTCAGTTCTGGCACTGTTCAGATTTGATATCAGACCCTGGGGCTCTGACACAGTCGCTTAACAAGAATATTTTTTTATTGTGCTTTAAATCAGTGTGTATCAAAATTATATTCAATGTTCACTTGCAAAGTTTCTCTATCACCAAAATGTTTTGTTTTTAGGAACTGGAAATTTCAGAAATGGTAAGCAAAATGGTGGTGCAATGGTGGACTTCTGCTTTCTTTTTCTGTTTAACGCATTGTCTTTGGATTAACACTGTTTTACTAAAGACAGTTTTCAAACAATATCAGCAATATCTCTGTATATTCCAGAGAAATAACCGCATTTACTCGTAAATGGAAGGGTATTAAGCCCTCCCCATTATTAATTACTTTAAGTTGTACGTCAAGTCTCTGAATAGATTAAAAGATAAATATAAAGTACAATATATATGGTTTCTTAAATGGTGTAGCCATTTTCGTTCCATTTAGTTTTTTTTGTTCATTGTGCCTTAAGTGTAAAGAATGCTCTGTTTTTGTAATTTAGCAATAAAAAAAAAACTCAGTCGAAGTCACAAGACAATTTACCACTCCCATTTCCTTGCCATCACGTGATTACTGATTCGTTTTTTGTTCTGGCTGGTGTTGATACATTGGGATACGCTAAGAAGACGTAAATTCCATTTATTGCAAGTGACCAGTTTTCTGTAAAGTTATATGGGCACGGAAATTCCCCACTGCAGGGTTTAGGTGTGCGAGGCAATAGCCTGCAGATGACACATCTTTTAAGGAGGTGTAGGGGGAAAGCACTTACAGGAATATTGTTCGGATATCTTCAAATATAACTTACTTCTTGTGTATAAAAAAACAGACTAGACAAAACTGCCATTATGTAGTTAATAGTTTTATGTAGTTGTCTAATTTGTAATCAATGAGTAATTTGATCTCTAAGACTTTCTATATGCACATCAAAGGTACTATAATTCAAAAAGAAAAGTGATCAATGATACATTCCAGGCAGACGTCCCCACAGGTTTTGGCGATACATGATGCCATGGTTCCTACTTCTGGTCCTTGCAGGTCCCTGAAAATGAGGAATTGCATGCAGAAAAAAATACTGTTATTAGAAAACATCTAAACTAACTAAAATCAGATCAGCTAAACCTTTTGAGACTTCTTGCCATACCTAAATTATTAAAATAATTACAAAAAGAAACACGGTTTACCTTTTCAAGTCGCTGAAATGAGCATACTGTTGATTTGCATAGGATTTGAAAGGTTTGATCTCACGGACTTTGTCGAATCCACTGATTCACCACCAGATGTCAGTGGTTTATCAATCGGTTTGGGTGGTGGGAAAAGGTTTCTAAAACTCCCAGTTTTTGATATAAACCAAAAATATTTCAAATATCAGTTGGCCCTGTTGGAATTCAGTTCGGTAAATTATAAAAAAATAATGTACAGACCAGAGCATTATGGAAGTAATGTTATCCGGCGTCCTGTATTAGTCTGATGCCGGCTTTGTAGCAGTTTATGTCTTCTTATAATATAAATAAATGGTATCTTTTTGCATGTCCCTTATGCAGTTGCTGTAAGCATTTACATCGATGCTGACTTGAACGTCATCTAAGTGGAGGGAAGAAAAAGTCTAACTGTTAATTTTACACACATAAAGAGTTTGTGTAAATGGTGTAGAAAGGTATTAACAATGGTTATTTGGCAATATCAACAGATACGGCAGACAAATTAGGTCAGAGAACGTTTCTTTGTCATTATCTTTTGAGAGTCATTTGTCACCCGGTGCTATTACTTGTATTGAACCTTTCCTGTCCAGCATAATGAGTTGATCATTCTGCACCTTTGGGTCAGGTGGCAGCAATGCTACCGTTTATGTGTCTTTGCTAGAGAACAAAGAACATGTCTTAATCACCTAGCCTCTCACACTGCCTAGCTAGTAATTATATGCAAAACTTGCCTTTGTGTTTGCCTCTGAAAGAAACAAACAACTGCAGGGTTTCAAAATTTCATATTAAATAGCAACAAAAGTAAAATATTTCAACCAAATCTCAACAGAATAATATCAATATGATAATAACGTGAATAGATAAACAGACCAGGTGAAGAAATTGCAAAGAGCTAATTCAAAAAGAAACTTGCTATCCATACTAGACCATTAGAAACCACAAGCATCATATTGTCTTAACACTCTCAATGGTGATCAGACAATAAAGTAGGGCCATCAAATTTTTAAAATAATAATTTCACTAATTCCGCTGGGTCTTCGGGAAAACTGCAGAGGCGGAAATATCCAGACTCTGGTTCCACACCATTTAATATCCATGATTCCACAAACAGAAAAACAGCAGCTCTGAGCAGATTCCCAGCATTGCCTCTGGATTCAGCTCCATGGCAGGCCATCAAAAAGCAACTTATTCCCACACTACCTTTTCAAAAACATATTAATCTCCCGCTGTCCAATAAGAGACCTGCTGATTGCAATACAGCCAATCAGACACGGGTAGAGCGCTCAGCCTTCAGGCCAATCCCAGCCAGCATTCTAATGTGGCCCATCTTTATCAAGAAGGTGTCAGTCCTGTTTAAGGTGCATCTTATTTATTACCTTGGAGGAAAGTGCTAGGAAAGTGCATTTGTCTTAAGGAGCAACTGTAACACTCCTTCTCCGGTGGGTGCACAGCTGATGTTTATCTTGGAATTATCGTACAATGGCACAAAACAGGTGAAAGAGGAACGAGAGCTGGTTTAATGTTGGCTCTGACTGCAGATATCTCACAAACCGCAGAGCCACTGAAGCTCTCACCACAGAACTGGCACAGTCTCCTCTGAGAGAGGGAGGCACCTCACCACAGGTCCACATCCACCCCCCAAATTTCAGGGGGCAGAGGACTAAACCAGAAGAAGGCAAAGGAGGTGACTTCAGAACTCATCAGCCGGACCAGAGCTAGCTAGTCCTGTTGGACGGAACCAGGGGCTTTCCATGTCGGGTTCAAAGTGAACAAGCGTGTGTGGAGACAGCCGCCGTTCAGAGGCGTTCCCCATGGATCCGAACATCCCGGGGTCTTTCCTGTTCAACAACGGCCTGAACCAGTTCCCCTCGGACGTTAAGGCGCCCATGTGCCAGTATTCTGTGCAGAACTCGTTCTACAAGCTCAACCCAGGCCTCAACAGCCAGCTGCAGGCCGGCACGCCGCACGGCATCAGCGACATCCTCAGCCGCTCCATGGTGGGCGCTCCCAGCACCCCGCTCCTCTCTGGATACTCCACCATGGGGGGATTTGGGACCGTGGCCACCCCGGGGGTATACTACAACCGGGACTACAACCCGTCGCTGGGCGGCTTCTCCAAGCCCAGCTCGGAGTGCCTGGTGAAGGGGCGCGGTGGGGGCTGCTGGGCGGAGGCCGGGTACGAGTGGAGAGGCGGCAGACAGCCCTGCAGCAACAGTGAGTCCGGCTTGTTCTGACCTCCACACTGCCACTCAGTCACTGGCCACATTGCTCAGGAATGGACAAGTTCAGCCCTGGTGCTGAGCGCAGTCACTGATGCATGAGATTAGGAGGAATACGGTTGTGACATTGGATCATGCACTATCAAAATGCCTAATCTGCCTAAATTGCTTCCAATAACTGTAAACACATTCTGTGTGATAGCTTTATATCTTGAACTACCTTCAAATAACTTACTATTTTTGAAAACCGCCTGTGATGGTAATGACTGGACAAGGACATCAGCGCATTCACACACATACACTGACATGTTTTACATCTGACATTTCCAAATTTAAACAACTTCACTTCATATGCTAAGTAATACAAAATTATTTTTTTTAAATATCACTTTTGTCCAAGAGGCCTTGCAGGTATTTTTAGAGGAAGAAATATGTATTGTGCATTGCGACAATGATATATGTATAAAATAGTAATATGCAATACTAATGTGTGGAAATATTTTTTATAAAGAATTGTGAACAATATCATGATCACATTTTCAAATGTCACACTATTTCAGTTTTTGTTGATTAGGTATAAAGTACTGTGCAGAAGTCTTAGGCACCCTAGATGTTTTCATACTAATCTAGTATTAGATATTTTTATATCTATCTTTTTATTTTCTGCATTCATTTGTCAGTAGAAAAGAGAAAATCTGGGATTTCCAAACATTTATTTCCCGAAAAATGTAAATGTTACAATAAATGTTTTGCATTTTATAGATCAAATAAAGTATCATATTAAGTAATAGACTGCTTCTCTGATAAAAAAAAACAAAAGCAAGCAAGACAGCCTATGTCTGCAGAAGACCTGTGTCATGTTCTCCAATATGTTTGGTACAACGGATCAGCCGATTTTCTTATAAAACTGCAGGACAGTGTACCCAAGAGAATGCATGCAGTTATAAAGGCAAAGGGTGGTAACAACAAATAGTGATTTGATTTAGTGTTTAACTGTTCACGCCTGTTTATAGTATTTTTCAGTATTTTTGAAAGCATCTTTGCATTAAATACTGAGATGAATACATTTCCATCCTTAGAGCCTCGGACTATAATTATCTACAATAGGTTTTTTTCTGTTTGCAGTCAGTTATGGTTTTATATGAACTTAAACATATCACATAGACAAATGTTGACAGAGCTTCTATTCATATACGTTATACATTTTTCTTCTGATCCTCAGATTCACTTTTCCATTATCCCTTGAAATGGAAGCAGTAGATAATTAACACATTTCACAGTGGAAAATGCATAAACGCATATGAATATTTCAAAACTGAATACCATTACAGTATCAGAATTTATGAAAACAATGTTATCACAATGGTGTTAACAAATTTCTAACTTAGTTTGCTGAAAGGTTCTACACTTACAGCACTGGTTGGAATGCAGTAAAATATACAGTTTATAGCTGTCCATTACAGCCGAACAACATTCTAGCATATGTAGCACTTACAAAAAACTTTTTCACAGTACTATGGATAACAAATGACACTGGTTACAACCATATCAATTATCATTCAACCGCTAACTACTGCAGCAACAACACCCTCTTTTAACACCCTCATTTCAGTGTTAATTCAGGATTACAGTGGCTTCTCTGGGAAAAAGTAGAAAAAGAGACAGTGTGAAAGGTGTGCACTGTGTGTGTTTCCCAGGCACCGGACACCTGAGCGAGGCGGTGGGGAGGAAGAAGCACACCAGACCCACCTTCAGCGGACACCAAATCTTTGCGCTGGAGAAAACATTTGAGCAGACCAAATACCTGGCGGGGCCAGAGAGAGCCAGGCTGGCATATTCACTGGGCATGACAGAGTCCCAGGTCAAGGTAAACTTACACGCTCAAATGCAGACAGACATGTGTTCTGCATGTACACAAATGAAACTAACACATACAAATGGATGAAAACATGCACTGCTTGATCAGGCACATAATTGAAAACACACAAGGATTTAGACACAACATACCCTCTCAAATACACAAAGACTAAAGAAATTACACTGCAGTACTACAGACACAATTACATACAATCTATTACATTATGTGTATGTCACATGTACATAATGTGACATACAGCATAGGCACAGCACATTACACACACACACACACTTTCGCCCAATTAATGTGAGAAATGTGAGCAAGTATGAAATGTGCAGTTGTTGAGTACACAAGTCTGAACAGTAGATTCAGGAGACTGTTCAGTGTTAAATCAACTCTTTCAAGTCTAATTGATCCCACTCTTGCAAGAGAACGCTGAAAATTTTACTGCACTGAATGAATGGCCATCTAAAGCAATGACTAAGTAAAGGAGACAAAATGTAAGCTATTCCCAAAGACAAAACAACTAAGCTTTGAAAATTGTTTGCTTTATGACTAAAATTTCTTTAAAACGGAAGTGAATCATAAAGGTGTGACATTAAAGAAGACATCTGGCTTATCTTAAATATAAAAGGGGGATTTGTAAAATAAAAACAATGAAAGAACTTGTTTGCTAAAAATTATTTCATGTGGCAAGGGCCACCTAATTAGAAAGTGTATTTATGGATTATCAATGGATTCAAATGAATGATCTTTTCAAGAACATTTAACAAAAAATTCAAGTAATTCCAATTGAACACATTGATGAATACAACTTGGATGGCAAATACTGTTGATTGTTTCAGCACTTGTACAAGCTGCCGTCAGAAATAAGCTTTGAGGTGTAGACATTGAGACATTGACTCATAGTGAGTCAGACCACGGGCAGTGCGGAGACTGAGGAACTACATGCCCCCTTCCAGGTGTGGTTCCAGAACCGACGCACCAAGTGGCGCAAGAAGAGCGCCTCGGAGCCCAGCTCCACCCAGGCCTCCAGAGGGGAGCAGGGGGGCGACACGTCGGAGAACGAGGTGGAGGACGAGGAGTACAACAAGCCCTTGGACCCCGACTCGGATGATGAGAAGATCCGCCTGCTTCTACGCAAACATCGGCGAGCTTTCTCTGTGCTCCGACTCGGACCACACCATGTCTGACGTGCGCATACACATAGTCCACAGTCCCTGGCCTGTCCATTCAATCCAGCTGCTCACTGAAGCACCGGTAAACTACTGGTATATGCACAAATGTATATATATACTAGCATTAAGGTTACAAAATCATTGAATCATGGGTGCAAAGATAGCTAAGGTAGCTACAGTACATTTACATTGACACATACTAGCTAACTGAACAATTGACATGATATTGATATTTCTTTTTGGAGTGAGTGTAGTTCCCTCACGTATGAATCCACTGAAGTATCTAGTTCATTCACACCCATTATGCTCTTCTGAATGCGTTAGAGATCAGTTTACACTAATGACTGTCAGGAATGGAATGAGCAAAGGCTTTACTGCTTAATTCACCTGTCGTCACGTCGACCATATTTAAAGAAGTAAACCAGGAATCATACATGGACTTTTTTTAGTGACCATTTTACAGAAGTTTAAACAACATACAAAACAAAGAATGTCAGCAATGGGCTTGTGTACATTTTCTGTAATTTGTCATTGTAAATCTGTGATTGTGATCAGTCAGAATGTTATTCAGTGACAACTCAATTTTCACAGGTACACTACCTGACTTCCATGGCTGTAAATACAACTTACAATTAAAGTGCAGTAATTTATTGTAAAGTGAGACTTGGTGCCTGAAACTGCAGTTTCTCAATGGGAATTTAAATCTCTTTGGCTGGCTGTTGTGGCATTGTGGTCCATGTTTTTAAAAAATGCATGCATTTCTAAACAAACCAATTCCCAAGCCTTCAGCCACCTAAAAGCTGTGTAAATGAACTGAGAAATTGTAAAATAAAAACTATGGATTACTACTTGGGCATGTTCATCACTCTTTTCCTTGGCTATGACAACTTCATACTCCACTGACTTTCCGATTTGACAAAAAAGTACTTCAATTCACCTTACGTATGCAATCTATAATATTAGCTATGCAGTGCATGAGAAATCCCAAAGGCATGGCAGATAAACATATTCTAATACAATAAAACTAACGTGAGAAAGGAGCTACAGACCACAGCTTTCAATCACAGGTACATGAATGGGTTGAACCAAAGACGAATGCCAACCTTCATTTTGCTGACCGTAAAATCAATTTTTCTGTACTTACGTGGGAAAGCATTACCTTGATTTCTCGCATCCTTCTCAGCAGGGATCAGTACAGATGGCCAGAGGTCAAAGGGGAGTCCAGTGCCAAGGCTCTTGCATTCTTTTCAGTGCTGTTTGCACCATCAGTGTGGTAATGAGATAATATGGGGGCAGGGGCTAGTTACATTTTTAAAATATAAAAATATCATATTTTTCATGGACACAGATCAAGCTTCGTCCTGGACTAAACTGAGTTTTGCATGGAGAAATTCTATTGAAAATAGAATTGAATTCAGAACTAGGCTTAATCGGTGTCTGCTAAACTGGGCTGTATACATGGATGTGTTGTCAGGAAGTGAGAATGCTTTCCTTGCTGACAGAGGAAGGTCTTTCTCCCACCGGGGGACAGAGAGAGAAGAGAACAGCGAGGTACTGAAACGGCAGGAACAGCCAGCTGGTGAGAGGATGCTCCCATTAGCAGCCTGACCTGCAAGAGTAAAGCCCCATCACGTTCACGTTCAGCTGAAGAGGCAGCGGATGTGCCCCAATACCAAAGAAAACATATCCTCTGTTCCTCCACTCATCTCCTCCTGGAGAGGAGGATACACCTTTTGAGTATTGGGATGCACCCACAATAAGCCATGACTGGCCAACCCTGTTCCTGGAGATTTACCATCCTTAAGGTTATTTGGCACACTAAATTCTACTAATCAGCAGCTCAATCAGATCGCTACCTGTTGAATGAGGTGTGCTTTGTTAGAATTGGAGTGAAAACCCAAGTGGTCATGACAGAGGTTTGGATTACAATCAGGGGTTGTCTGTCTGTACTTGTCTGTACTTCGATGTATGTGGTAAAAATGTCCATGCTTATTTATTAAAAAATGTAAAAGAATGCATGTTCATCAAAATGTCCATCAGGGAGGATGACGGCGCACCCTGATTACAATACCATCAGCACAAACGCTACACATACTAAACACCTCCACATTGTGATAAGCAGTTAGAACTGCTTATCAGAACAGGAGGGGACTGATGCTAAATAAGCTGCCCTTGTTGAACAAACATATAAAGTAAAAACAAAAGACACTTGAATCAATGAGACACCCACAAACTGAATATGTGTTGAATATGTACAGTTTATCAGAGGAAATGCAACAGAAACAATAACATGTCATGTACACGATAAAGATTTCACCCCCAATGCTTGATGTAATAAGATGAAATAAACGATGATTTGAGGAAGCAAGACCTGTTTGAATGCTAGGAGGACATTGAAGACAATACAAAATATATACATTTCCTATCAGGTTTACTGTGAAAAACAATGACGGTGTGAAATTATATTAATTGATTTTTAATATATCAGAAAAATATCAGGAGGGCCTATGGAGAAGAAACAATGGAGAAGAAAGCAAATAAGACACCATTCAGTTCTTGGCACTGTTACACATCCCTACTGCTTAAAACACTAAACACGCAAATGGTTTTAGTCTTTTAAGAGTTGCTTTATTATGATCTGAAGCTAGAAAGACCATTATGCTTTCTTGCATGGCTGCACTTGACGTCACAATGAATGACCACCAGCTAGGCTACACTGAGCACACAGCCAGTCGTCCTATCAGTGACTACACTCACACCGTGTGCTGCAGATGAATCAGCATCTGTCCAATCAGGGGACGATTCGTCTTTTCAAATTCAGCAGCCGAGAGGATCGCATTCCGAACGCCACATCATTTCGACCCGCTTTTCCCTTTTCAGCAGGTATCGATCTAAACATGCCGTCCATCTCAAAAATAAAGTAAAAACAAAAAGATCTCCCTCACCTTGAGGGAGCAGATTTAACGCCACGTTTATCTCTGTCTAAATGCCTCGGACGGGCTGTGCAAGACATCGCCTTTTGTGTCTGGGTCTCTCCATTTTCCAGGAATGGCGTTTCCTGTGGTTTTATGGCAATTTAAATATTGTTTGGGATCCAAAATCAGAACTGTGACCAAATCACAGAGCTACAGTAGCACTGAACCAGAGAGGAAGTTCACTGAACTGTCAAATTTTGGCTCAGAGGAGGAATTGACAAAGAACTTTGTTCTTTTGAAAACCATTTAAGTCATGCCAAGTCAAGCGTGAAAGTAAATTGACAGGTTGAAAAAACAGTTTTTATAAATGAAAAACACGCCAGTATCAAGTTTACAGAGTAGGCTATGCCACAACTACCCACCAAAATGTAAATCTGAACATTGGTTAACACATTTTCAGTTTTCCAGAACTCTGACAGAAAAAAAGCTTGTAGGTTGAGTTCATTCAAACAGAACAGTAGGAATACATACTTTCTACAGTTTAAAAGTTGCACTGTTTGAGTAATGATAGCCCAGTGGCAAATTATCTGGGGCAAGACCCACTTTTAAAAAGTTTCATATATTTATGTACACACTTACAAAGATATGTTATAATATTAATGTAGTGTTTCTTGTAAGACTGAAAAAAGACACTAAGTACATCTGTGCTGTCTGTTTAATGATATCACTGGCCTCATAATGAACTTCAGAGCATATGAATTTGCCGTGGTCAACTGAATGTGAACATCATATTTGTCTCATGTCACATAAATATATCCTAGAAGTAGGTTATTGACTAGCAGTACTTGTTACTTCCACTCTGACAATGCAGACTAACGACTGTCAATAAATGTAATGAAACCCAACAGGATCCAGATTACACTTTCAATTATAGATAATCTATGCATTTAGCGGCATCAAGCTAAACATCTCGTTTTGGAAACCTACAATATGTCCAGCCTTGACTGATGCTGGCTGCCCAGGTTCTATAATACATATAACATATAACTGTGTGTGGTTACTATGAGACAGTCCAGACCAGAGAATGAATGCTCTGGAGTTCATTACGAATATGCCTTTCCCATAATTATCCAACAATAAAAGATAACAAAAATATTTCATTATTAATCACAACCATGCCTGAATACATGTTGACTTTGACATTTACAATTCTGAGCTGATTTTTAATTTATGGTTTCAATGAGACACAATCCACCATCATAAATGAAGAGTGATATAATCAGATTCTGGTATGAATGTATCTGTGTGTTTGTAATTGTGCGCATGCATGGGACATCTTGAGAAACTAGTCATACATGCATGTTCCAATAACATCCAAAAAAGTTGAATGATAAGGTAAACGTTTTGTTTTGGCAAGTAAACTTTCAACATGTAATCCTGATACAAAAACAGCCAAAGCAACTACCTAACCCACAAGAAAAGGAGGAGACACAAACATATAAAACATTAAAATATGAGCTACATTTGGTTTGTTAATTTGAACAAAAGGAACTACTTGTACCTTCTACCAATGACTTATCTATATGTTTCACCCCCTTCAACCTAAAAAAAAAAAAAATTCAAATAAGATAACCTAAAAATGAGTGAGAGGGTAACATAAAAGCAAGAAAACTTAGTGACTTACTTCTTTTTCTTACTATGATATGGCTGAAAAAACAAAACAAAAGCAAGACGGTACAACACCCCAGCCACTAACCATTACATAAAGCACTGAAAATTATCATACTTAACAAACTAATACTCATCAGGGTTAAAATGAAGAACAAACTATTTGGCTAAAAGACCAGTCACTGAGCAGTTGTGCTGAGAATTTTAAAAAGCTGACAGAAACCTCGACCAGTGCCAGAATTAATCTAGTTTGGGTATGAGACGGTCCAATATGCAGTTCACTGCAAAAACCAAAAAAATAAGTAAATCTTATCAAGCATTTTAGTCTTTTTTCTTTTCGATTTAGACTTTGATTTAGACTTAAAATATTATTTCTGCTACTTTTTTGCTAAAGACAGTAAGACAAAAAGATCGGCCAGATTTGCCAATGGGCCAGACACTTTCATTTATCAAGCAAAAAACAAGCTACTATTTTCTCATTACAAGACTAAAACACTTCCATGTTCTTGCAGTTTTGGCCCACTGTGATAGCAGGAGGTGCCTGGACACAGTGACACACATCTGCAGCTCTTAAACCTCCACTGCCTACCGGGGGGTTGAATTAGGAGTCTGAGGGAGTGCCCAGCCACACTCACAGGGGGGTGATTTAAATACTTCAGACTCTGCTGAAGGGCTCGAAATGCCTCCCCAGTGAACTTGTAAATTCAAAATTGTATTGATTTAAACGGTGCTGGAACTGTAGCTGTGACTGCAAGAGTGGGTGGTAATTCTGCCCACCCAACCAAAGGAAAGTGGAGCATTTACTTAGGCTAAAGTACATGTAAGGCTACGTCAGGACACTGGTTATATCGCTGTAAAATACACTCTCTCACTCCTACACCTATATTACTGTAAGGAGTAGAGCCGAGGCAATATTTTAGGAGACACTCATGCCAAATCAGATAATTCACAGTAAAGGGGCCTTCTTATCATCATAAAATTCCCTGTCACGCTGAGAATTATGCCATCTATCCCCAAACTGAAGGGTCCACTATCCATTACCAATTCATTTTCTTTTTTTGAAAGGGGGCAGCTATGGTGAACTGTTAGCAGCTACTGTGGTGTGTTGTGTTTACTTTTTTAGCATATGTCCTTGACATAAGACAGGAAATAAATATAAGTAAAAAAATAAGTAAAAACATGAATCACAGCATGTCTGTCGGCTAACGGTAAGCGTAAGGAATAAAAAGCAAACGGATACTTTGAGCAGCTGCAGTCAGCTGCTTACTTGGAAGAATGACAGTGCTTCTGGAGCCTGTCGATCTGCTCCTTCCTGTGCAGAACTCAGTGAAAGCAGGATGACGAGGAATTGGACAGAGCGGGCAGGGAGAGGGAAGGGGGCAGTGCTGAGAAGGGTCTGAGGTTGTTTGGGAAGGAAGCTGCTTCCTGGAACTCAGCTCCTCCCCCTCATGACCTCACTCAGGAAAAACGAGAATGCAGTGCAGAAAACTTCCATGACAGCTGTAGATGATTCACCCTCACGAGTCTCTCTCTGCCTGGGCAGAATTGCACGGGTACATTTCCACGACCGGTCAGGGGGGGTTGTGGGTTGCATAACGGGGCAGGTGGGGGAAGGTTTGGCAGGGTTAATACTAATGCTGGGCGGTACACGTGTAATGCTGGTGGTGGACATTCTCTGACCTCACACAGGAGTAGTCACACACAGGAAACAGTCTGTTTACTGTGGATAAGACAGTGACTGGGGGGGACCGGTGCTGGTAAGGATGTGATGTGGGTGATGCTGGAATGTAAAGCGAGATTCCCAATCCCTCATGCGATAGATGCTGTGCTGGTTCACCTGCAAGGAGAGCATAGAAGCAAAAAAAACTTAAGTGGTCTTGTATTCAGAAAAATATTATTTTTTTCTCTCAAATATGAAATATTAGCTCGTTTTAAATGACTGTTCGTTTGACAAGTGACATTTCCATATGCCTTTGGCAGATCTTGAAATGAGTCAGACTATCTCACTATCATTGGAAATATGTTTGCCTTATTTAGTAAAAAACAAATATAAATACTGTTTTTAAGTAAGATTTTAAGTCTAGATATAAGAATAAAATACATTGCCGTATTTTTTGCGGTACATAACTACCACTTCTGACTAGCCCTCCTCAAAGTTTTTGGAGAGGATACTCTTTTAAGAGCACACCAGTATGCATCACTGTTGACCGAGCTGGACCGCACGGCTGACATCTGGACGCAATTATCCTGACGTTATAAATCTGATCGTTATATTTCCATTATCAGACGGGGCCGAGCAGGAGCTGCGGCACCTTTGTGTGATGGGGCCCCTTAAATTAAAAGCTAATTGTCAGGACTGGGGGGCCTGGGTTCCACGGTAAACAGCTTTTTCCCCTCTGCCGAGGTTTGGGAGAAGATGGATCTCCATAAAGGAGGAGCGCATCTCATGGAAACACCATAAAAACAGCGGCAAAACAAAATCTCTGCAGTAAAAATGCCAATACGCCACGCCGCGCGATAAATTCCTGCCCGGCCCGCGAGGGCGCCTGTAATTAATGAACGACAGGCCGGCTGCATTCCAATGACATTGCACTTGGCGGTGCCCCAGCCGGGAGCAGTGACAGCGGGGGATTCAATAGACATACATCAGGAAAAGTGCTGATGGCCCTACTACATTATGCACAAAGGAGCTGGTGCTGCCCGGCCGCACTTCATCTTGGTTAATATCCCCCCCGCACTGCCCTGGTCCCAGCCTAACCGGGCCCTCTGGGGACCCGCAGGGGGACAGGGGCCTGGACCCCGAGGCCAGGGGCCGCAATCAGTCTCACAGGGAGGACCACTCATATACATGTACAGGCATCTGTACAGACACAGGCACACACACAGACACAGGCACACGCACACACACACATACACATACGCATGCATGCATGCACACACGCACAAAGTAAAGGAAGGGGCTGTTTATGCCTGTCCTGCTACCTGTTCACCAGGCCAGGAATATAAACCCAGCTGCCTGTTGTACATGCTGTAGCTCTTTTCTTTCTGGGCACCGGTGCTTCAGTCCGTATCAAAGTGGCAGCTCTAATCCTCAGCATGTACTCACCATATCTCACCATTCAATAGAGCTCCAGGCTTCGCCTCAGTGGCCGTTTGTCTTCAATCCGAAGAACAGGAAAACAGGCTGGAGAGAGAGATAGCAAGAGACAGAGAAAGAGAACACAATGACGACAGGGCATGAGAATCGAGTACCATGTTAGAACGAAAGTGTACAGTCCCAAGGGCGCCATGTCATATATATTACCTTGTGGTCTCCCATGCAGACACTTGGGCCTAGTGTGTTGTACACCACGCAGTTCTCTCCATCCTCTGCCTGCATACACAAAAGAGCGTTACTGAAATTAATAACCTACATAGGGATTTGCTAGCATTAGCTATTATTAGAGCTATCTGTTAGCCTTTGTATGTTAATTGGTGTAAAACCATACATATATCGGTAATCGGAGTATCCAATTAAACAATATGAAAATGGTATTACTGCATGCAAAATACCTAGGCCATTCTTTTCAATGCTTCCAAAAAATTCTAGAAATGTATTTGGGTTTTTCAGTTGAGAAACTGACACAGGAAATTGTGGCAGTAAATCCGTCATTGTTTGCAAGCCATCCAATCCAACTCACTTTCTGGGAAATCTTCAGTTCATATCAAAATTGCCCAACCCTGTTTCTGGAGATCTACCATCCTGTAGGTTTTCATTCCAACCATGATTTGGCACACCCGATTCCCCTAACGAGCTGCTCAACAAGACATTCAAGATCTGTTGAATGAGGTATGCTGTGTTAGGGTTGGATCTCCAGGAACAGGGTAGGGCAGCCCTGGTCTTGGCAAAGACCGATACTGCCGGAGACCGAGCTACCAGGGCGACCCGGTTAAACGTGCCGACTGACCCTTTCGATGATGTCGCTTGCAGAGTGGGACATGAGGATGCGGTCGCACCAGGAGGGGCAGCGCGTGTTCATGTACTGCGTGGGCTTGTTGTAGTCCTCACTGTAGGGGTAACTGAGAGACGGGGGGGAAGTTAGACGGAGTGGAACAGGGAGGGCAGAACCGCAGGGCAGGGACATGGGTTCAGGAACTCACCTGGGGGGGAACAGGATGTCCTCCTCAGTGATGACGTCCTGGAAGGCCGCTTTCTCCTTGTCATACTTCAGAAGCTGTGGGGATTGCATACATATCACACAGACTCTAGTTTTGAGTACAAGCAAATAAATAACTAGACACACTATTGCCTGGCATTGGTCCTATCTCATGCATCACACTTTAGTTTTTCACTTTGGCATGATATATAAAGTATAATTGTTCAATAAAACAATTAAGTTGTTAAATTCCCATGCCTCTGCACTAAAAATATGTTGTCATTTGCTCTTTATTTTAAAGAAGGTCAAGGTAAGGTAGCATTTCAAAAGCAGCATAAAGAGCAGCCATTATGACAGTTAGCCAGCTTGCTGCTTTAATTAACGTTAGTTCCAATGGCTAACAATGAAGTTAGGACAGCAACAGGGTTATCCTAAAGTTTAGGTGGGATTTTGGCAAGTTCTGTTATACATGTTTCCTATCTGGAGTTAGGATAGGAAAATAAACATAGAAAACTTTGTTCTGTACATTTTCTTAAATCAGGTCCTATCTGAAATTACCATGGTAACTATTGGCTAAAGATAAGACAGGACCTTTCTTTAGGATATTTCTGTGATATGGCTCGAGGAGACAACTAAACCTCAACAGCATAAAACAGCAGCACATGCTGCTGAGGGGCTGGTGCAACAGTTAAGCGCTAACGGCCGATGCTCACCCCCCTTCCGTTGTCCTCTCTGAACATTGCCTGGTGCAGGTAGGCAAACAGCTTGGTCTCGATGTGCAGGAGAACCTAAAGGAGGAAGAAGACCGGGTCAGAATTGGGATGGCAGGTGTCGCACAGACCGTGGTGGGTGAGATTCAGGGACAGTCACCTTGTGGTCGTTGTCTTTCTCCTCACAGATGATCTTCTCCACCTCGTTACTACTGTCTTTCTTCACCGTCTGGACATCCGCTGACCTGGACAAACTCTAACACAGGCAGGGACACACAGGTATTACCGACAGCAATCTGTCCCAAATGTGCACTGAAATGGGGGGACTATTTATAAAAAGGGTACTGTACTTCCACTCAATATGGATCCACATACGATCAAATTCAACCTGCCAGTCAACACTTTAACCTCAAAGTCATTATTTAATTTCAATACTCAATGTGCTGGAGTACAGAGCCAAAAACAACAAAAATTGTGTCACTGTCCAAATACTTATGGACTACACTGTATATTCAGCTCACTACGAGGTTATGTCTCTCGCTCAAACACACAAATGCAAGAGGATGTATAGGGCTTGATTTAATTTAGACCTCTAGCATGTGCAAAACCAAGAACATTACATTACATGTAATTTGATTAGACTAAGCACAAGACAGTCCCCCCAGGAGCAATGTGGGGTTAAGAGCCTTGCTCAAGGGCCAACAGCAGTTGATCTTATCGTGGCTACACCATGTACCTTAACCACTAGACTAGGGCTGCCCCCTAACATGATCAATGGTTGGTCAAGATTTTGCATGGGCTAAAAGGTTTTTGCAAAAACAGGCCCATAGACTTACACACATGCAAGCGGAGGCAAATACAGGAAAGCACCTTATCCCTGGCTTCTTACGCCACTGATGAGGTCATTCTTACAGACTGGGTAAATTAATGTCTCTGCCCTCCCCCACATGCGTAATTAAAAAGTGGAGAATGGGGGGCGTATTACACTGGTTAAATGAAAAACACATGTTATGTAGTACCTCAACTAGGCTGAGGGTGTCCAGTCTGAAGTTGAAGTCTCCAAACAGGAAAAATGGGACTGGGGCATAGCTGCTGTCTGATATCCTGAGAAGAACAGAAACATGAAAGATATGCACCTGCAATCTATTGTGAACAGAAGACCATACACCATATCCCAACTTCATTAACTTAGCCAATTAATGTCCTTACCCATTTAACTATTTTTGCAGAAAGTTCACTTTAACTACTATTTAAGGCATGATAAACATAAATGATAATTGCTATTCCTACATGCCTTTAGGGTACTCATACAGGGTATGAGGGTATTTCATCCTTCAACACCAAACAGAAAGACCACAGTGGTCATTTTTCTTAACATATTATTATTAGTGGGTTGGTTGTACAGTAATAACCAGTGGACAGCTATACCCTCATATCCTATTGGTGCAAAAAGGCAGAACTTGTGGCGAAGATGTAAAATTATTATTCTGCAGCAGTTAGGTGCTGTTGAGGTGACAACATGTCTACAGGCAGTGATCAATGAAGAGGAGGATCCTCTAATGTGCTGAAGATGTAGAGCAATTAAACTGCTTTCCCTCTGAAGTCAGAATTCACAGGGTGACATAAAATGTATGTCACCAGCTCTCTGTTAAACAATTTTGAGTAAAGTGCTGAATTTTGAGAATCTTGTTTTTACTTATGGCATGTCATTTTCCTTATCAGCAAAAACTTCATGACTTCTGATCACGCACTCTTCTTTCTTGCCAACTTAATGGATTTGAATAATAATATTGTTCCAGCAGTCAAAGTTTTTGCAGATAATGAAGGAGGACGTGAAGAAAGGAGAGAGCACTAGAGAGTGGACGCAGAGGGCGGACCTGTTGATGACGTAATGCAGGGCCTTCTTGCGGTTGCCAGAGTACACAGAGGGGCTGGAGTTGCAGGCGATGAGGTTGGACGCGTCGTGGAAGAGATGGACATTGACCAGGTCAAAGCCCCTGCAGGAAACGCACAGCAATGACACTTAACCTGCAACAACCGCTGTGCTTTAGCACTCACACACAGAAAAACATCACTGCCGTAGAAACTATACACTCAGTGGAGTTTGTGAGAAATTACACAAAACCTCCAAAAACCCTTTGCAAAATCAGACAATTCTCTCAATCCATGTTACCAGCCATCAAAAATTGGCATCAATACAACACACAGCATAATCAGATAATTCATATTATAACTCACGTTATAAAACAAGCTGCACCGAGGTGCACTAAATGAACAACAGCGTGATCAAAAATATTTTTTTACTGCTGACCCGAGGCCTCACAGAGATATTTTCTCTAAAAAAAATCAACCATATATATATTTTGTGTTTAGTCACCCTGTGTATCACGGACAAAATCAAGGTACCGTGTAAAAAAAAGAGGTTTTGCTTTCCTTCCAAAAAATTTAGAATTTTTTTTAAAACTTAAATTTATTTATTTTTTTACCATTTTTCTTCATCAATATCAGACCTTAGTTAGTGTTAAAAAGTATATAGTAGGTAGTTACTGTTTAAAAGTATGAAAAAATAAAATGCTACATTTAAAAGGTTGTATCTGCTTGGAGCCCATTGCCTTTGGTATATTTGAAGCTCAATATCTCAAAAGCACTCAGCAGATAGGTCACAGAATGTGTTGGGCAGCCAGATAGCTCATCCTGCCTACATTCCTCCAACACACTGAATGCTCAGCTCAGCTGGTGGCTTCGGAGAAGAGCTCAGACTGTGTGTGTGTGTGTGTGTGTGTGTGTGTGTCCCCTCTTTGACTGTTGGGGGATGGTGCAAAGACAAGACAGGTTTAGGAGAATGGGAATGGGTAAAAAATTGGGGGGAAATTGAGGCTAAAAGCTTTTCACAACTATAGTAAATAAAAAAAATGTGGGAGTAAACATCCTGCCTGCGATATCTAAAAAAGACATGGTATTATATGAACAGCTCACACTGTCAAACATAGTCATTTTTCACAAGCACAATACGTAAGTGGAGAAAGCTACAAGCATCTACAAACTACTCATGATAAGGTTCTGACAGTGTATTGATAAATTACGAATATAGTGTTTGCACAGGTGAAGTATGAATGAACTGGCAGTGATTGCTTGCCAGATAGAAATGCAGGTTTTCAAAGTGAACATAAAATGTTTTATAACATGGCAGGAGGCCTGTGTGAAGTGAGAAAGCAAGATTTGAATGGGAATAAAACTCAAAATAATAAGTAAAATATTTTAAATACTGTAGTATTTCAGAATTTAAAATACTACAGTATTTAAAATATTTTACTTATTATTTTCAATGTCTGAACGTGGACAAGTGAAAAACGCACTGCTTTCAGTTGAGACAAACAAATATCAGCATCGTCCCCAAAAGGCATTTACTGTAGCCCAGGCAAATGTTAAGACATTTTTTAAAAAGAGATTGCTATGACTCTTTGCAAAATGAAAATATTTCACTCCCTGTTTCAGGATCAGAGTGTCTTTGAAATAATCTGACATGAGTGTGTGTGTGTGTGTGTGTGTGTGTGTGTGTGTGTGTGTGTGTGTGTATGTGTGCCTTTCGGGTTGTTTGTGCACATGTGTGTGCTAGTATGTCTGTTTGTGTGCGTGTGTGTTTGCATGCGTTTCAGGGTGTTTGTGCATGTGTGTGTGCTTGTGTGTTTTTGCATGTGTTTTGTGGTGTTAATGTGTGTGTGTGGGTGTGTGTCAGTCTGCAGTCTCACAGCACTGGTATGAAGAGTTTACTGATACGGAAGACAGCAGCCCAGGTAATACAAGCACATAAACACACACATTTATCACAGACCTGGCACCCATTCTCTTTCTGCACCTGCCACTGGGCCTCAATTAATGCGCTTCCAACAGGCGGGCAGTGTTGACTAAGTGAGTGACCCTGCAGCACCCTGCGTGCTGCCTGCTTTTGTTCTCGCAGCAGTGGAAGTGACTTAGCCAGAGCACACAGATACTGTTGTGTGGAAGACAGCGCCCATGCTTAAGAGCACAGGTCTGTGTTAAGAGCAGAGGGCTGCTCTGCGGTGATGTCATTTATCAGAACTTACTGGTTGTGGATGATCCATCGTGTCCTCATGTAGCCTTTCCTCGACCACTTGATCTGCAACATGATTCACAATGAGGATCAATTATTCCAGCACTGCTAATGATGAGACAATGGTAAAACAATGTCAGTGCATAGAAAGCAAGCAAACAAAGAACTGGAACAGCATGAGCGCTATGACCCCTGTGCACCTTTTCTAGGCTGGTGTATCTGTATTATGGAGCTTTTCTTTGAAGTGATTTCCTTTCAAGTAGAAAATATTAACTTGTTTTATGTTACCGTTTGCTTGACGAGTGCAATTTTTAAAACAAACTTAAGTCGAACTCTCTCACCTCATTGACAACATTTCGGTCTTATTGAGCAAGAAAGTCATAGAAATAAAATGTATATTAATAAATAAGATGTCGACTAAGTTTAAGACTAGTATACTTTTTAGGTTTTAGTCATATTTTTGTTTTTTGCATTAAGCCCACAATAGGAAAAGAATATACATCAATGCACCTGTGTAGCAACTCTCACTCATGAAGGTGTGGACATTCTGAGAAATGTCCCAATAGCCAATCCAGTTTACAGTCAGAATTTTCTACTCACTAAACAGGTATTAGTCACACAATCGAAACCTGAACATTTGAAAGGGTTGTGCACTTTCTGAAAAAATATATAATTTCAGTTTTATTGTATATTTTTGACCCTGACCTAGACCTACCCTTTTTTGTGTGCACAGTGGGATATTTGAGATATTGAAATATGTGTCTGAGGAATGCTTTACAATGGCAGTTAACAGGGCATTCAGGGTTTCTAACCTAAAGCTTCTAGCCGTGCTAATCTACACAATTAATTTTCCCTTTTGGAATAACGAGAATTGGTGCCAGCAGAGTCTTCACCTAAATCTTTTAGATAATATAAACGTGTTTCTCTGGTTAGGTAGGTGTACTAAAAGGACTGAAAAATATGAATGGAAAATTTGCTTTCACTTTGTTTTGATAGTTTTGATTACGGGAAACGTATGTAGTCAATTTCTCTGATGCTGGAGCGGAATATCTGAGTCGCCCAAGACCTGGCTTCCTGCCCGAGCCCCAACCAGTCCCTAACGGGCCCACACACACACACACACACACACACACACACACTTACATCAGGCCAGAAATTCTTGGGGAATTTTTCTTTCTCCACCGTGGTCACTCCATCCAGAGAGCCAACGTATTTGTTGTGTCCCGAGACGGCTTTAAATTCTCTGACTGCAAAAGTGTGGGGGGTGAGGTAAAAGAGTGAGAAAACATGCAAACACCAATCAATAAACTAATGTTAGCCCCATCTCAGCAGCATACATGATAAGAGAATCTATAATCGGGCCATTAGCCTGTGTTCAGTGCGGTCCAATCTGGTTGTACAACAAGGAAAATAAAGGCAGAGTAAGGAAGTTTATGGGTCTACCATTGGCTATTCCTTTCCAGGTTTTTCACCGTCAATGTGACTGGACTGCGCATCCCGAAAATACAGCATTTGCTTAAAGTCCAATTTGTCCTGGCAGCCCACCCCCAGAGACGAGCCCTGCCAAATGAGACGCTCCACACCCTCATTAAATACTGCCAGGGTTTCAGATGGAACCGCCCTCCCTCTCGTCTGGGAAGAAATGTGACTTACATAAAATATCAGGACTGCACAAATCTACAATTAAAATGGCTTGGATTCTACCGATTCCAAGGGTTTTATATGCAGGGCCGCTATGCGGTGTGGTCTCACTTGCCAGTTTGTTATTTAGATTTCTGACTTTGTGATTTATGACTCAATACCAGCTCTGTGTTCCGCAACTGTCGCCAAAGTTTACTTCTAATTGAACTCTGGGTGACTTCTTTGGAGAAGTGAGTTTATTGAATAAACTTTTCACCCTTGTTTGAGGAAGAACAAAAGAGCATGCATACTTCCTGACTGTTTCCTCTACACATACCTTTATCCAAAACCCAACAGTGAAAAACAGGTGATACAATCTTTGCTGTCTAGTCAGCAGTAACATTTGTGATATTTATTTATATGAAATATAATATTAATTTAACTGCTGCGTGGGCGGACACCACATGGAGACATGCCTTCTTACCATTAAAATCATACTGGTAGATGTTCTTCAAGGACTTGTGAATAAAGTACATGCTTCCGAGAGCCTAAAAAAAAGCATAACACATTTGGTCAATACAGAAGCATCATACTAAAACATAACTAACTGCACTACAATAACTCAGCCTGTGCATTTCTAGCATTGCAGAAAGGACCATGGCACCCTGGGAGGCAGCTCCTGTTTCCCAGTAATCTGGGCTTGGGGTTCTGGTGTGGCAGGCTGGACCGGTGTCACTCAGAAAAGCACCGGAGTCAGTGGCCAACATTCTGTCATCAATTCCCAACTCCACAGATTGTGATTTAGACGAGATGGCAATCCAGCAAAGGGACAAAGGGGACACATCTGTGCACACTCAGTGTTTCCCATTTCACTTCAGAGCATGCAAACTGAAGGAGAACTGAAATCTTAATAAGTGAGTCTTCAACATTTATTTCAAGAGATAATATTACATGGTTCATAGTTACAAGAAATTATCATCAAAAACACGCCTACTCATCTCTCTCCCTCCCTCTCTTTCACCCCCTGACTCTCTGGCCCTGTACCTACCCCCCCAAAATACACACACAGTTCACCTTCCCATCCTCCCTGACACGGCCTGACATTTTTTAATGTACTAACTGCCTGCTTCAGTGATCTGATTAATCGAGCCCTGCGAGATCAATAAAAACAGAAAATTAAAACAATTTAAAAGGGATTAAGCAGTGGAGCTGCTGTCGGTGGCGGGGACTTCAGGCAGGAGAAAAATCAGCCGCTGTCCGGAGGGTCTGAGGCGTGACGCCAAGAACCCCCCCCTCCCCCGACCGCCCTCCCCCCGCGTGAAATATCTGCCCCTGAAGAGCCGATTAATCTCGGGAGCAAAGTGATCCTCATTTAATGTGACAGAGCTGTCCCCCTGACCGGCCCGCTGTGACTGGCCATTAGAGACGGACCTGTCCGAGGGGCGACGCCCCGGGGGGGGGCTGGCTGCCCCTGGCCGCGGCTGAGGAGGGCTCCGCTAGCCGGCGTTAGCATTCCCACACAGCGTGTGTGTGAAAGGACACGGCCCCCTTTAGGTCTCAGTCTGAAGCCGTTCACACTGGCTGCGCGGGTTCAGAGCTAACGCTGCCACAGTGCTGACCTCATTACGCACACTCAAGAGGGTCGCACGACCTCATGACACGGGCAGCCTGTCTGTATAGCGCAGCAGTCCGTGACAGCCTAAAAAAAGTACATTCCGAGGTCACGGCGAAGATGAAATGCAGATACAAGCGCCACTCAACCCACAAAGCTTGTCTCTGTACACGGCGTACCACAGGGCCCAAAAGCTTTGCAGCAGAAATTTAGCTTTGCTCTGCTTCTCTCTCTTTCTCTCACTTCCCCTCTCTCTTTCCCTCTCTCTCTGCCTCTCTCTCTCTCCCTCTCTCTGACACGCAGTCACACTGCGACGCCTCCTTCAGCACACACTCACTCACAGACCTATCTTCATCAATCAGGGCCCGCGCGTGGTTTTAATAAAAATTTATTGACTTACAACTGATTTTTTATCAAAACACCATTTGTACCGGGACTTGGAGCCCCTCTCGGCCCCCCCGGCCCCCCTTCGGCGGGGCGCTGATCCGCGGCTGGGGGGGGAAACGGATTGAAAATCGATGCGGGCGGCGCGGGCGAAATGAGAATGAGGCTGGGGGCCCGGGGCCTGATCGGGGGGAGAGGGCCCAGTCTCCCTAGCGTGGGGGGGCATTGTCCCAGCTGTCCACTGCACTCCCTCCCGCTTTATTTATGCTTTACAAATGGGGGAGAATCAATAGTTTTAATCTAGAGCTAAATTTATTAACTTTTCCCTCCCCCCTACCCCCAGCTCCCAGTGCTTGCGCGTGTCAGGGCAGAGATGCATGGACTCCCACACAGAGCCTCTCCCCAGATGAATGGGTCAGGCTCACCTCTGGAGTGGGAGAGGTTAAGGCCCTGTCAGTCCGGCTATCGCTAGGGTGGAGGTCGAGTTCAGCAGGGCCCTCTGAACGAGCTTGTGGGGCCCTCTGAATAAGAGTGCGGGGGCCCTCTGAACGAGCACGCAGGCCCTCTGAATGAGCACGCGGGGCTCTCTGAACGAGCACGCAGGCCCTCTGAACGAGCACGCAGGCCCTCTGAACGAGCATGCAGGCCCTCTGAACGAGCACGCGGGGCTCTCTGAACGAGCACGCAGGCCCTCTGAACGAGCACGCAGGCCCTCTGAACGAGCACGCAGGCCCTCTGAACGAGCACGCAGGCCCTCTGAACGAGCACGCAGGCCCTCTGAACGAGCACGCAGGCCCTCTGAATGAGCACGCAGGCCCTCTGAACGAGCACGCAGGCCCTCTGAATGAGCACGCAGGCCCTCTGAACGAGCACGCAGGCCCTCTGAACGAGCGCGCGGGGCCTCTGAACGAGCGCGCGGGGGCCTCTGAATGAGCACGCAGGCCCTCTGAACGAGCGCGCGGGGGCCTCTGAACGAGCGCGCGGGGGCCTCTGAATGAGCACGCAGGCCCTCTGAACGCGCGTGCGGGGGCCTCTGAACGAGCACGCAGGCCCTCTGAACGAGCGCGCGGGGGCCTCTGAAACGCCATACCCAGCAAGCACACAGGCTTCCTTTAGGATAGCGTGCACTCGGCGTGTGTGTGTGTGTGAGAGAGAGAGAGAGAGAGAGAGAGAGAGAGAGAGAGAGAGAGAGAGAGAGAGAGAGAGAGAGAGAGAGAGAGAGAGAGAGAGAGAGAGAGAGAGAGAGAGAGAGAGAGAGAGAGAGAGAGAGAGAGAGAGAGAGAGAGAGAGCATCTTAGGCAAGTACAAGTGATAGCAGTGAAGATAGAGGCACTGTCTATGATCCAGACAGCCTTTATTGCCACAGTGGGGCAGCTCACTGAGAGAAGGAGAATAGATGAGAGAATGAGGCTGGGGGTGACCGTATCAACAGGCCTTTAAAAATAATACCGTCATGTCCACTACTGAGTTATATATTATATATAATACACACATTGCCCATCTTCAATAGGCTGTTACCTCCTTTCAGAAGAAAGCTACACACCAATCATGCATTAACTGGATGGTAGAAGATGCCCGTTTTGAGAATACTTTGAGCTTCACTTGTTTAACCATATAAGAACAGACCAGGAGAAGCAGCAAATATGGAAAATAGGTCTAGAGCTGAAGGCTACTGGAGCAGCTACTGCAACGGCACAGCAGAGGCTGCAGTCACTGCGGCTGAGCAAACAGAACCAGAGGAAGTGTGTTCATGGTACGAGGCCCTGTTGCAGGGCAACAGAGTGCAAAGTGCTGTGGACGAAGCCACCTGATGAAAAACACACAGCTAGAGTCTAATTCGTCCAATCTGCTTCACAGTTCCCTGTTTGTCTCTTTAAAAAAGCACAGCAGACAGAATATCGGCACGTAAATGCAGAAACATTTGAGTGAACTATTTCATGACTGCACACAGCCTGCCCTGCAGCGCTGGAGCTGTGCTGCAGGAGAAATGTGTGAGTTCCAGGAACTGGAATTAGGTTTAAGCTGCACAGCTGAGCAGTCTTAGTGCTGTTAGTAACACCAGCTGCTACAGTCCAGTTTGTTGCCTTGCCCAACCAAATTATTGACGGCTTTTATTTTTTTCTGTTGGTAAATTCCATTTCAGCCATGTGTACTTCCACTTTATTTCCTCTCACTGAACAGTCGATTATCAGTTTCCTTCATTTACATAAAATGCACACACGCACCATGCTTAAAAGATATGAGAGATTGACATGAACTATTTTGTAGAACAACTGCAGTCATATGGAAACTAGCCCGTACTTATATTATGTAGACATACGGAGTTTATCAGTATGATTACGCAAGTTCCTCAATATGAAACAGACATACAGCGTTTACGGTAAAAGGTGTCATAAAAGATCTGAAGTTTATAATACTATAATACTCGCATCGTAAATATCCGTAGCCAAGAACCATCACAGTAATTAGAAAACATCACAGCTCGTAAATTCAGAACAAAGTGGCGACACAATCAGATTTCACAATCACTGATGCCAGAAGAGAAAAGTGAGCTGAAACTAGTGACAGTACATCCCCCTTGTGTGTTGATCTCTCATGTGGGGCATGGCCCCATCTAGTGGTGAAAAAAATACATTGCAGGCAGAATAGAGAAAAAAGTCCTGAAAGAAAGGATTGTTTAAATGCCCTCACTAAATGAAGCCAGTGCCATTCTGACAAGGTTCTTGCCGGTCAATTTCTTCACTACGTTTCTCCACCAGACAGCACTACACTCCAACAAGCTGTGAAGACCATCAAGAGCAACAATAGACAGAATCAACATTCATTTAAACCACGGTGCCACTAACTGGCTACTTTCCATGACTTTTAATGTACTATTTATGTTCCCCTCCTCACTGTCTGCTGAGGGCCTACTTCTCCAGGCCTCACCCAGCCTGATGCTGTGGTTGAGGGGAACCTTGAATAATCATACTCATTTCTAAACTCAGCATTTTTATTGCACTGCAAGTTATGTTTAAAAGCTGTGAATAAGACTCATAATATAGAAAATGTTCCTTAAACGGTTAAAAACAATGGTATCTGCTATAAATTAGGTGCAATATGCATACATTTAAACAATGTCAAGGAGAGTTTACTTGATGATTACTTGTGTATGCTCACACAAGCATGCACAGAAACATGCACACACACACACACATACACACACACAAACATGGCAGCTTGGGACAGTGCATTGTAATCCATCTAGTCGTTACAGATGAAGACAGGTTTCATCAGACTGAGCTCACCGTGAAGCGGTCCACCGCCTTAAAATGGCTGTCCACATAGGTGCAGACCCGGTCAAAGTCCCTCATCTCCTCACTGGACTCGATGTTCCTGGGAGGGCAAAGGGACCCCTGTTAACATACTGATCCAGTCAAAGTCTCAGTGCTCATGAACCTGCTTTCTCAGCTGAAGACAAAAATATCCAGTTCCGTCAATCATATTTTCAGGATATTGACTTTAGATGATTGTACATGGCCCAATTTGCAATAGTGATAGTTTGAAAAGATTGCACTTATAATGGGCATTCTATCTCTGACTTCTAGGTTATGGGGAGAACAGTAGACCAAGGTTAGGAATGTAGCCAAGATGGCAGATTTTGTTTTTAGTGCCATAGGATCTTAAAGACCACAGTGAAGCAGGTTTGCCTATCATAGATAACACATCCTATAGTGTCCTTATCATTGCAGTGGGGCTTGCCTGCATGGTTCATAGGGGAGTGAAGTGAAGCTAATCCTAACTTACACCATCTCTAACAGACAGTTTCCCTGAAGGTCACGAGTGCTACATTCCCATTGTGAAGACTAGAAACAGTGAGTAAAATGGTATGTGGGTGTACTGTGTCAGTCTACACCACAAAGTCTCTGAAGATTCAAGGCTGAATTCCACATGCTGCCCAATGCTGCAGAAAAGCCATGTTTGATATTTGTCTTAATATTGAAGGCTTGGTCATATGAAAAGAGGGAGCCAATGAGAAGCCAGCCAGCTTCAGAACCTGCCCCTTTCACACCACATACACTCTTACTATAACATCATTTCACTTCATTTCAAAATAAATTTGGTTTTCCCAGGATTTCTCCAAATTTCCAGAAAATCTCACAGATAGCTGTAGTCGTGTTCTGCCCCGGGTTCATGCCTATGCCTCGACACTCCTGGAACTACAGCTCACCCTTCCTCTCTCAACTGCCCACTATACTTATCTTCTGGACTTTCTACTTTTCCAGCAGGTTTATTATCTTAACTGTTATATCCATTCTACCTTTTTATTACACTTCATTTATACCCATTCCACCTTTACTTTACACGTTGCTGGCCAGGCGGAGGATGGGCTCCCCCTCTATAGTCCTCCTGCGATTTCTTCCCACTGGGACGTTTTTTCATGCCACTGAGTTATGTTTTACCTCATGCGCTTGCTATTTGGGGGTTCAGGCTTGTTTTTTTAATTTTGTTCAGTTAAATAATCCAATGTAAAAAGTAAACCA